>NW_027041176.1:0-225233 GCF_037179485.1 Ochlerotatus camptorhynchus
ATCTCCTGCGCCGAAAGAAGACATAACTGCGGAGACGTTTCGCGGTATCGAATATTGCTCAGTCTCAGCAGAAAACACAACGAGAGACACCGAATCAGCGAATTCTGAGAGCGGAAGGGAGAGAAGTAGGTAGCGGTAATAAGTCGATGTCCCTTTTATTTCATAGCACTCGCAGCTCAAAAAAAAAAAAACATTTTCAAATTTTCAGATAACAATGAGAAAATGGTTTTTGCAATATTATAACGATGAAATTATCCTTAAACCTCTTAAATGCTCTTTAACTGGCCCACAAAAATAAAAGTTCTAATTTTCCCCGGGCCAATCCATAGATTTGTTCCTTAAGGTGAGAAAACCATTATCCAAAAGTTTCAGCTCATTTGGTTGTAAGATGAGCTGGCGCTTTTAGTTTGCATTTTGTATGGGGAATTTAGATAAAATACATTAAAAAATTACACTCCTACACTCCATCGATCATAAAAAAAGTTTCCTTATTCTCGATTTGATTAAAAAATTCAAAACTTGTAGTTCAATTAATGAGACAAAACTTTGATGAATATTGCATCATGAATCCAGTTAGTGTTATTGAGATATTCATTTTTGAATGTATATGAGCATTTTGTAAATGCAAATTTCAACCAAATCCTCTATATAAACACTAAACCAAAAGCACCAGCCCGTACTTGCAAAGTAGTCATGGATGGCACAAGGGTTGAGTGGTCTGCTGAAATTACGTACATTGGAATGGTATACGATCAGAAGCTCCTGTTCCGCTCGCATATTTAAAAAAAACATTAGTTAACTGTTCAAGCTTAGTTATGTGTTTGTATCCGCTGATTTCTCGCAGATCCCGCCTCTCTAGGGTTAACAAAATGGGTGTCTACAATCAAATTATAGCACCTGCAATTTTCTACGCTGCACCGCTGTAGGAATCAAGTGCTCAAACTCACAGGAACAAAGTCCAGGTGGCACAACACAGAGTGCTTAGGATGATCCTTGATCGTCATTTCGAAACTAGAATAACAAATTCACAAGAAGAGGCAGGCATTCCCAAAATAGATTCCAGAATTAACGAAATTAAGACTAAATTTGCACAAAAATATAATATATAACAGAACAATCCTTGATAAGCAATTTTTATATAGTAGGTTAGGTGTATATGGTAGTTGTAGCTTAGTTATGTAGTTGTTAATAGTAGTTATAAGTAGTTTCCCTTTTCCAATTAAAAATAAACAAATCCCACCAAGGTGGTCATTCTTTAAAACAGGCCTGATAGGACTAGGAGCTTTAAATAATAATTAAAATTGAAACTAAAGTTGAAAAGACGCATCTGTGTCACTTGATAATTCAAACATGTAAAACCACACAAATAACAGAAATAAAAATCATTTAAAGTCAAAAAAGCACCGCCCGTCTTAAGTCAAAACAGCTGAAACATTCAAAGAGTGGTTATCTCACGTACCGACACGAGCGTGGATGTTGGCCTGTGGAAAATATGATCTTTAATTTTTAGTGGTAATCTAGTTGCATAAGCTGCCTGAATTTGTTGCAACTCACTTAGAAAAATTCATGTAAAATTACGTGCTCTGAGACTGACATATACGAGCGTCAATTTTGACATGAAATTGAGCAATGATAGACGTAATGATAGAAATTCAGGTCAATCGAACATACTTTTTGTCAAGTAACGAACTTTTCAGTCTTGGAGCACTTAATTTTACATGACATGTTTGTTTACGTCTCATCCTTTATGTCAAAGATGGATTCCGTCACGTGTAAAATTAGTTACAATAGACTACATACAATGTTTGCAATGTTTTACTTACATGCTATGTATTATTTCTTTTTCCTCTTGGTCGAGTTTTAATTTGCTTTTTGGACATAGTGATGTAAATTTCTTCGCAATTTTTGTTATAGGGGAAACAGCCCTATTGTTGCGGTACGTTAGCAGCGTTAGAAGCCTTTTGTTGTGTATGGAGAGCCTGTTTCCCCTGCAGGCGCATTATTCGATTTATGGGACCATTTTTTGCGTAATTTGTCCTACATGTGTTTTCATAGAATAGTTTTTGAATTCTAAGAGGTCTAAAGGGCTCATAAAAATTTAGTTGTTAAAGTATTGCTACAGATACTATGCGATGAGAAATAATGTCATTGATAAACAAAAGCTTTGCAAAATCACGCCGTTCCTTTACACGCTAACTTGAAAGTACTCATTAATGAGTAAAAAAAGACCCATTTTGAAGAAAAGTGGTTTAACTCATTGATGATTAAACAATTTTACCCATTAATGAGTATCTGTTACCCATTAATGATTAACAATTACTCATTAATGGGTAACAGATACTCATTAATGGGTAAAAAATTTACTCATTTAATGAGTTAAGCCACTTTTCTTCAAAATGGGTCTTTTTCAACCATTAATGGGTACTTTCAAGTTAGCGTGTAGTATTTGTAGATTGATGAGCATGCAGCGTGTTTCAAAGGATGGTAGAGGAAATACAGTCCAATTTAGATACACTCAAAAAATTCCACACATTTTTATTGACGAATTTCCATGTGAAATTCCACATGATTTTCATGTGACCACACACAAACAGAATCCACTCAGAAGTACACATGAAATATATGAGTCAAATGAATATTATGTGTGGATCCACATGGCTTCTATCTGTACACATATTCATTCCGCGTACATCTTACGGGTTAGGCAAAAGATGTGCGTTTGACTTTAAAAACTGTCGCATTAATGGCCCTTCGCTTATTTTCAACTTCTATTCAATGTTCATACTGCCGAACTCTAACGGAACTATCCACCTACCCTCTTCTAAAGATCATTCTCTAGATAATAAATTATCACACTAAAGCTCATGTTAGCATTTCCAACCAACTCTGATATTCAAAATGTTTCCGACACATAGATATAATTTGTTGATCACATTGCAAAAAATCATGTGTGGGACACATAAAAACAAGCTTTGAAATTGTCTTAGTGTATGATCTGTTATATTTAAAATATTTTTGTCCCATTTTGAAAAATGAATCGATTCAAAAGATCGATTCAAAATGATTGATAAATCGGTAAATCGATTATTTAAAAAAAAAAAAACGATTCGGTAAGATCGATTCTTGCCTCAAGATCGCCCAATGCAAATGGGGTCTTATTTTCGTTCGATATCAAATGTGTTGTCGCAATGATAAGTAAAATATATGATAAAGATTGACAAAACACCCCCGTCCCAAAACTTTCTTAAATATATAACAAAGAGACTTATTTAGCAAATATATAATTCTTCAGAGCCCAGCTAAACATGTTGATAGTTACAGCTGGTCCATATCTATGATCAGAGTTAAAATTATTTTGTAATTTTACACGAATTTTCATACACATGAATTTACAAATTTTTGATGTTCTGAACGAACTGAAAGTGCTCTCCGTACGGTTTTAACACTCCAAAAATGGTGGGTAAAAAACTTTGCGCCGACTACGAAGCTTTCGAAAAACGTGTGACGTCAAGTTTGCAATGACATAACTTAGCCATTTCTTGATGAATTAAAAAAATGTGGTGCCTCTAGAATTTCCAGGGTCTGTAAATTATTTTGATCGTTAAAAGATTGAAGAAAGGGTTTTCGACTTTTTTTTAAAGTGAAATGAGTACACGTTTTTTTAAAGGTGTGTTAATAAGTTTTGCAAGTTAATTTAGATTAATGGGTAAAAGTGTTCATAATTAGCAAGAATACAGTCATGGTTCCTAAGTATGGATCTTAGAGACAACGGAACGGTGTTTTTTTTTTCTAAACACGTGGAACTGTGATAAAAGAAAGAAATGGGGGTCGTAACATCAACATTAGACTGGCCCACATTTATATGGGAGATTTTTTTCGATGGGCCAACCCCCAGATTTGTGCCATGAAAAAACACTCTCTGAAAATTTCAGCTCATTCGGATGTAACACGAGTTGGCGCTTTTGAATTCAAATTGATATGGGGATACTGGTTGAAATGTATGGAGAAATAACATTCCTACACTCTTTCATACATAGAACTGGTTCAGCAAACCCGACTCAGAATTTCAGCACACGTAGCTCAAACAATAAGGAACATCTTTGCTGCAGACAGCATCACGATTCAAGTTGGTATTAAGGATATTTTTTTGTCAATGCATTTTGATCGTATATTGCAACAAAATACAGGCAGCTTACCACTAAAAAAAAAAGTTCATATTTTCCACAGGCCAACATCCAGACTCGTATGAGTAGGTGAGATAACCACTCTCTGAATGCTGCAGCTGTATTGGACGTAACTTGGTGCTGTTGGTTTAATGTTTGTATAGGGGATTTGGTTGAAATTTTTATATACAAAATGCTCATATACATTCAAAAGCGAATATCTTAATGACACTAACCGGATTCATAATGCAGTCTTCAGCAAAGTTGTTACTCATTGTTTGAACTACAAGTTTTGAAAATCTCAATCAAATCGAGATTAAGAAAACTTTTTTATTATCGATGGAGTGTAGGAGTGTATTTTGTCACGTCTTTAATCCAAAATCTCCATACAAAATGCAAACTATAAGCGCCAGCTCATCCTACCACTAAATGAGCTAAAACTTTCAGAGAAAGGTTTTTTCACCTTAAAGCACAAATCTAGTCGGATAGTCTAATGAACATGGACCCGAATGACCAGTCCATCCATGATACTGATTCTAGAGTTCCGCGGTTTTTTCGAAAACACTTCGAACTGAGATATATGAAAGAACTTGGGGTCGTGACATAAACATAAACTTGTATGGCCATTGTAACGTTCTCTGTAAGATCCGGAATGTCCATAAAAGTAGATCCGTGAAACTGTGAAAACCCCATGGATTATTCGAAAACTCTTGGAACTGTGATAAAAGATAGAATTTAGGGACGTGGCATAAACATGAAACCGGATGCCGATGGGACCGTCCTCTGAAAGATCCTGAAAATCCGTAGAAGTGGTAAAGCCATGAAATTGATTCTAGAGTTCCTCAGTTTTTGTCAAAAATATTAGGAACTGTAATATTGGGGTCGTGATATAAACATGGCCCAGATAACTATGGGCATCAGCCAATAAACGAACTTGTTTATACGAAATTCCTCGACATTTTTGTAAATAAAGTGTTCAGCTTCAGCTGAGGATTTCAAAATGGTTGAAGCTTAGCCAAAAATCTTGAATTGAACCAGCTAACTTTAACTGCCTAGGTGTGTCCGTGCACATTCAGAAAAACAGTTGTTCATTCAACCTGGTGGCGTGGAGCCATTCCGTATGTTTTGGTAGAGGGCAAAATGTAAACATTTCAGAAGACGATTAAAAAAACACGGAACTCTAGTATCAGTTTCAAGGAATTATGGATGTTTCAGATCTCCCATGTTTATGTCACGGCCCCTTATTCATTCTGATATCACCGTTCCAAATGTTTTTGAAAAAAAAAACCATGGAGCTCTAGGATCAGTTTCATGGATTGACCACTTTTACGGATCTTCAGGATCTTCCAGAGGATGGTCCAATGGCCACTCAGGTTCATGTTTACGTAACGACGTAAACATTTTTCTTGTGTCACAGTTCCAAGTGTTTAAACAAAATACCGCTGAGCTCTAGGATCAGTTTCATTGATTGACAATTTTACGGATGTTCCGGAGGATGGTCCTTTGGCCATCTGGGTCCATTTTTATGTCACTATCCTAAATTCTATCTTATATTACAGTTCCAAGTGTTTTCGAAAAACCGCAGAGCTCTAGGATCAGTATAATCCATGGACCACTCTTACGGATCTTTCGGAGGATATCGGACGATCCCATGATGTAACGACTCTTTTCACTTTTAATAAAAGTAGATGATCCTATTTTCAATCCTTTTTCAATCAAAATAATTAACAGGCCCTAGAAGTACCACAATTTTTTAAATTCATCAAGAAATGGCTAAGCTATGCCGTTGCAAACTTGCCGTTAAACGCTTTTCGGAGTGTTAATCAATATTTGGTCTGTCAATCATTTTGTATTTGTAGCGTCCTATTCACGATAAACCGTTACACATACAATACACTTTTTCCGACATTTTCCACTAAGAAGTGACACGAGCTATATGCGGCGGAGAAAAAACTGATCGAATAGCCGGCGTTGGTGGTGTAGTGGTAAACATGACTGCTTTCTCACCCCAATGGGTCTGGGTTCAATCCCGGCCGAGGTGGATGGGATTTATCTGAGGCATAAAAATCTCTGGTCACGTCTTCCTTCGAAAGAGAAGCAAGGCCGTTGGACCCATGTGTGTTTGAATGGGTGCGATATTCTACGCAGGTGTGGAAGCTGCCTTCCTGCACATTCGATTGCCGTCAATGACTGGCAATCGATGTATATCGGTGATTTGCACTAGATTGCGGAACAGAGACCGACGTTAGATAAAGGAATAATCTAGCTGTGTCCACCATATTGGCTTTCTCAATGTTTTTTTTTATTTAAATTTACACGAGCATGTAAATTTATAGGTTTTTTCGTTGAAAATTCGATGTTTTTCGATAAGTTTTTTTTTATCGGGTGGAGAATAGTACACTGCAAGAGAAAGTTAATCGAATAACCGTGAAATTTTTTGAGTTTTATCATGCTATTTTAATGTGCACGATTTTTAATGAAAAATTAAATTAAAACATATTTTAAAGCGATGTAATTTTAAAATGTTTTTAATTTACATGTCATTTTAAATTCCTTATTTTTTGTTGTGATATAAATATGACTATTTAAGATAAAATACAAATGTTTCTGAGTTGTAAAACAATGAAGTTGTCAATATTCAACTTTTTTTTTATAAACGCTAATCTTTCTTATTTACGTTCAAATTACCAGCGATAGTAATCAAACGTTGCGAACCGATCGTATATGTCATATGCTTTCCTATTTTAAAGTAAAACATGTAAGCTAGTCACATAAAAAACATAGAATTACGACCGACCTGTAACCCATTGTGCGCTCCTTTGACTAGACAAAAGCGGGCAGGATAGTAAATCTGAATAGCTACGCAGTGAAATAGCTGCGGATTACAATTGAATGCCAAATATGAGATCTGAGCAAATGTAATTTCTAAATCACTCAGATTTCATAATACATTCTTCAACGTAAAGGTTTTCCAGGATCAACTGGGACTTTACGCCCGTTTTCAATTATATCAAATATATTGGTTTTTGAAGGGGAAGTTTACCGCCCTGAGAATTTTTTTTCTGAAACGTTTTTATTTTTCTTAAAAATTTGGGAAAAATTATCAAAAATCCAATAAAATCAGTTTTTTTTTAAGATTTCTGGGAGAATTTCCATGTTAAATTTTTTTTCTCATCTTGAAAAAATTTGACCTCCATGAAAACCAAAGAGTTGATTTTTTTTAAATTAGAAAACAAAAAAAAATTATTTCAGATTGTTGATATTTTTCCAATATTTTTTGAACAATCAAAACGCAATTATTTTTTTTCGGAGTGGTTAAGTTCCCCTTAAGCAATTTCACAGGTGTTAATGAGCGCTGTCGAAGTCTCCATTATATTTGCAACGTACATCGCATGGCAAGCACACTACATATGCTCTGGGATGACGAGAAAATCTCTTACCGGACAGTATTCATAAATCGGTCCAGTAGTAAATAGAAGCCATCGCATGTTTCAAAACCACGCCTTTAGTGGCTAGGTTAAGAGAGGTAACTATTCACAGATTCAAGTAACTTAAATGTTTATGCAACATTATTACGAATAAAATTTGCTTGATAGATCCCCTATCACCTTGAAATTGTCGGCCTTCAGTTTGATTGAAAGAATTAGTTAGTGCCTAGGAAGAAAGATCACCCCTCTTAATCGACCTGCCAGTTTCCAGAAATGGTTCAATGCGCAGCATATAATTAGTGTTCTTCACGAGCAGCATAAAATCCCCGGACACGTAGCATTATTTTCGGAGATCCAGAAGAGCTGTTGGTTTTTCGTTGATGCACATTTACCAAAACCAAATAAGAAGCTGTCAGTAGATCTGTGCCTTTAGCCGAGCCTCTGCCATACCACCCACTGTTACACATAATTGATTGATCACAACTTAATTTTTCACTTTGCTACGCGCCACTTATAGATTCTGTTTTGTGGAAACGTAATCATCACTAATAAAACATCAACTCAACACCTCACAAACAAGCCTTTTTTATGGTTAACATTTAAATCTTATTTTGCTCCTTGAACTCCGTGCGAGACTTAACTTCCATTCCGTATCATCTTCGCTTGCTCGCTAATTCGTCTCTTCCTTCTTTGTCGACCATCCTTTCGAGATTGTTTGGGTTGTGATAAAATATCAAATTAAAATAAAATATAAAAAGTGCGATAACATTCGAGATTGTGAACCGTAGAGTCTCCACAATGGAAGCAGGACGAAGAGAAAACGATCCACTATACAACAGAAAGCGCACCGTTTCTTCTGGTATTGAAAACACGGTGGTCACCCCGGGGAAGAAGATTTATAGGAAGCACCACTTTGGTCCGGTAATACCGTGTTGATAGAAGTCAATGATGCCTGACGGCGTGATGATACCGACGAACCGCGCACAACGACGAACCCGGCTAACCGACGTTTAGCCAAAACCAACGACTAAGCCAAACAGAAGGAACAGACAAAAATAAAAAACCAACGACTAAGCCAAACAGAAGGAACAGACAAAAATAAAATGATTACCACGATCTCAAAGCCTCGGATCGCGAACACATTCGAGAGCACGACGAAAAGTTATTCCTTGCGGCTTGATTGACGAAGGTGAACTGAAACCTGGGAAATAGTTGGAGCCAAGCATAAGATCTGAAACGAAAAGCTCTATCCTATACAAAAACACACACGACACTCTCGCGACGTAACAGCTACCTCCCGATGATCACTGTGGGATGTAATAAAAAATACGTGGTGAAATTTTTTTCGTATTCATAATGCTGTGATATTAGAACATAAGGCTAGGTTCAGACCGGAGAGTTATAATATGTTATAATAATTTGTTAGGGCAGGATCGCGGTTTTCCGGCGGGGTATTTCGGGATCACACACGAACACTAGTCACCAAAAACGGAACGGCAAAATCGGCGGAGTAGGTACTCAAGTTCACCAAGGAGTGATAAAACTTCCACTCGTACTTTACACAACACTTTATTTAATTTTAAAACGATCTTTATTTCTTGAAAATAATGTGTAAATATGTAAATTTTACCACATCTGAATCTCAATTCTAGATCCTCAACAAATGTCACACTAGCGAATCAATCTTCGAAAAATCTTCTTTCATTTCTCGCATCTACTTGCATCTCACATCATCTTTTCGCAAGAAATCTTCAGAATAGTCATCAATCTTCTTTTTGTCTTCTCAGCCCAAAGCAAAACACATTTTTTTCTGCATCGTAGATAGAGTCGCCCCCCTCGAATTTTACATAGTTAAAGATGCTAAGTTTCAAATAACAGGCTCAAAGTGGTAATTTTATACGACAGCTGAGGAGATCAAAGTATAGAGTTGATAGTTCCGTTAGAGTACGGTAGTGTGAAAATTGTATATATTGAGTAGAAAGCGAGCAAGGACAACTTTGAGGAAGGTACGAATCGGGTTGATCATCTCTCTTTATCAGACTCCCTCGTTGAAGAGGGATGGTGCATATAATTTTTAAACGGTAAAAATATAACATTCTGAATATTTCGAAAACTCCATTAATAGGAACACTGTTCCAATAGTTGTTGTAGTTGCTAACGGTGGTTCCTATATTAGTGGAATGCATTGGTTTCTAGTGGATTCCACTATTATAGGAATACTACCAACATAATAATCCCCATACCGCAACTATAAGTACACCGCTATTACTTTAACACCTACTCTAATTGATTTTAAAACCGATAATTTTCTGATGTAACTGATCGGCTCTATCCAGGGCAACACTGCATCTTGCAGTACACGGTAAGCTCAAAATACTCAATAATGTTTATTAAGGACTCAATAATAACTATAAAGTTAGCATTTTCGAGGAGAAATTAAATTAAATTATTTGTCAACATAAATTAATTAGTATCTGTTAAGTAAATGTTAGTAGTAAGAATTACTCACAAATGTGTCAAACATTACTCATTTCATGGTTCGTCCCATTTTCCATCAAAAATTGTTACTTTATAGTCATTATTGAGTATTTTGTGATTCCCATGTATGGTGAATTTAATTGCCCTATTCTTCGCGCCAAATTCATCAATGTTGCCTGCTGAGCAGTTGCTGGAGCATGACAGAAGAATATCAGCTTTCTAATCAATTAATACCTAATTATCCTGACGATCAATCTAAAACTGGTCTTCAGCAAAGTTGTAGCAGAGACAAAATCAACTCGAAGAGATGTAAAAATTCTGTTATGGGAAAGAACACAACACTATTAAAACTAGTTTATAAAACATTTAATTCTTTATTTTTTTATATTATGAATTCGAGCCATAAATCAAATTATAGGAATTGAATAATGTACATTACACTTAAATCGAAATAAAAAACTTTACAATTTAAACATATATGAAGACTGATAAACTTAAAAGACATGTCACCAGTATTGATAACAAGGTATAATTATTTATTTTTTCTGCCACTAATTTCCCGCGTTTTTACCAGTTATTCCGGCTACTTGGCATAGCCGGATATTTTCAGGAGTTCCCGGAAGCTGGGACAAAAATGAAAATGAAATGTGCACGTTTTACGAATAATTAAAAGACATTTGAAAAAAAAAAACCACGCGCTCCCTAGTAAACATCAATTCAAACTGTTGATTCCACTTTTCTGTCACTCACAGTAATATAATCGCTTTATTATTGGTTCGTTAATTTAGCTCATATGTAAGTTTATCTCAAAATAATATGTACAGACATTCGACAACCTTTTAGAATTCAACAATCTTATCTATTATTAACCAGGTGCACCGACTGTTGCTAGCAATGCTTCTCCTATCTCCTCATTATCAGCTGGACGCCATTTACTGCTGTAGATATGTTCAAACCTCAAAATGTCGGTGCATCAGTACAGTTTAAACCATCGACTTGTCAACTCGTATTATTGGCTATTTAACACCTGATTTCAATGGCGTGTGGATTTTTCATCACAATTCTGCTGATAGTCCTAGTCGCCTGGTTAATTCGGTTTCTGATGATCATTAAGATAGATCCAGTGTTCAATATTTATAGAGAGCCAGGCAGATTATATTTTCTTAAATATTGTGTGATGAGTACATTGTTACGCTTTAGGAAGGTAACAATGATTAAACTATGTTGATATTAATCGATTATCATCAAGCTTTGTTTTCAGATAAAAAAGAATTTAGAGCAAAGTCGGGTATCTACTGAGAAAAACGATAAACAACTGTATGCAAGCTTAGATAGACCACAACCTCTTTCATCGAGTATACATGTAGGTTGAGTTTAATGATTTCTAAAAGAATATTTTAGGAACCCTGTAGGGGTATAATCATAGACCAAATTAGTATCTACGAATAGTTTTATTGAGCTGGTAATTTCCACTTTGTCACAGCACTCAAGAATCGTCCAATTCTTACTGGCCTACTTATTATAAGACTTCAATATTACCTTACTCTGATAGTCGGCACAATTTTAAACATAGGACGAATTTCACGGCAACTCGACCAGTGCATTGGCAGACGGGTTCGGTGGTTCAGTCCACCGCCCATTCACTTGAAATATTGTTAGCTTTGATAAATTACTATTATAGAGAGAAACACGCGCAGATTCGAATGTACGTCCGTGTTGCTAATTGTGTGTTACAAAGTGTAGAGAAAAAGTACACTACAGCAGAGAATTTAAAAATCATGACACACTGGTATAAAACCATTCAAGGTTGGGTTAAATAATACTCTATCATAGATATGCTGTACCGATAAAGCACAGCTTATTCGATCGCATTTCAACACTCCCCATTAAGCTGATGCGTCCACCCCCATAGCAGCTCGGATTTGTTCCAGCTTGATCCGTTCAAGAGTCTTCGTCAGACCATGTGCAATCTGTTGATCGGTGCTTACGTAATTCGACCTAACAATCTAGTGGTCGAGGGCATATCATATGAAGTGATGACGTATGAGCCTGTCTACATGCTTGGTTCGCGGCGTATATCCTCCATTTTTGTCAATGCATATAGTACTCTGATTATCACAGCAAAGCTCGATGGTTTGATCCAGTCCAAGTTGTTTCAACAAACCCCCCCTCCTGGCGTTCTTTTCTCAAGCCTCAATCTAAAATGCACAAATGCAAGAATCCGCACAACGATCATCAGCTTTAAATTTTCAGAGATATTTATGATATTTTTTAATTGCCATTACCTGATTTTTTTTAACGACACAGGCTATCGATGCTGTGTACTTCAATGGAGCTAATTCTAAATCATCATGGATAGTATGTGGCACTGCTAGAAGGAAAAATAACACTGTAAACGGATTCCTGTACCTGAAGGTCTCAGAATTTAGTGACCGTCTTTTGGTATCGCCAAGACTTCCTGATACTTGTATGAAACAATTAGATAGTGAATTGGGAAGCTATGAAGTTGAAGGATTGAAGTTGATTCCCATCATACCAATGAAAAAATGGAAGATAGAGTATCAAGGAATAATGCGATTTGAGAATGACCACTCTCAACAAATGAATGTCAAGCTGAATGCATTTTGGAAGACTGATATGCCATATTACAACTTTGCAAACGATATGGACCCCAAACCAGTGGCACGTGCCATGGCGAAAGAATTATGGAGTAGAGATCATTTCAAGAATTTGAAAAAGTTTGTTTTCTGTTTCAAGATGGAAGGCAGGATATATTTAATGGTTTTTAATTCTTTTTAGGTACCACCAAACCCATTACGAACATTTTGGAACACTAGAAGGAAAGGTGCAAATTGATGACCAGACGTTTCCACTGTCATTAGATTGCATGAGAGATCATAGCTTTGGTATGTTTTGTTTGTTTTATTCATGCTTGGCATACATAGTTTTGCTCACGGATTTTGTAATAACTTTGCACACAGTTGACAAAACATATTTCTTTATGAACCAGTAGATAGATTCTATCTTATAAACCAGGTTTATATACTAGGGATGTTTATATGGTTTTACCGTAACTGGTTTTGCCGTAACTGTTATTACCGGTAATTTCGACAAATTTTATATCCAAATGTTGTTGTTTTATTAGTATAAGTTCACTGATCTGATCGACTTTAATAATCAAGAAGTATCAATTTAAATAAAAAATATTAAATTTTAAGATTCTTCAATTGACATTTAGCTGTATTCATACAAATTGTATTACAAAACAGCTTTTGCAACACTATTTTGAACTTCAAACTTGCACCTTGAAGTGTTTCAAATGTTACAGATTGAACTTATGTTCATATTCAATAACAATGTGGTTTATTTGTAATTCAAAACTAAATCATAATCTAATAGTATGATCAGACTATAGCAGATATAGTGTAATATAGGGTGTCTTGCAATGAAGACTCATAGGGCAAATTTTCACCTGATTATAAGTGCGACTAAAAGCACGGAATTGTTAAAAAAAAGTGTGCTTTTACGTTAAATAGTTTCGGTTCCCATGTTTTCCTTGGGTTACAAAGAAAAAGTGCACAGCAGACACACAGACGATATAACATAAAAGCGCATTTTTATTAGCGATGCCGCACTTTTGAGAAGTCCAGTTATGAATGAAAAATGTTTTTTTTTTATACAATAGCATGGGCTAGCAACTTAGTGCCGTTCGGACTTTTGAAAGTCTAGCAACAATATTTGGTGAAATAAGCTGCCTATTCAGCAAAAAAAGCATATTTACCTTTTAATTTGTAAATCTTATAAATTCTTTGTATCCTGTGTATCTTTTAATCTTGGTTTATAACTGTTCATTTCACTTCATAAGGGTCTAACTGATTTTAAGCTACATCAGTTGTTAAAACAAAAGCCAACCGAGAAACATCAATCTTGTTTTCATAGATGGCCATAGATTGTCAAAGAAATTTATTTTAAATCTACTTATCTCTTGTTGTCGAGTCTTGCTTAATTTTCGCATCTTTTGTTTGGCAATTTTTAGTTTTAAAGCTATTTTTTAAATAATTAACTTAATTAATCTTTTGAGCTTGTTATAAATACGGTCAATAAGGGGCTTTCAAACTTTTTCCTCATTTATTGCATATTTCCTGAATATAAGTACCATGAATTTTTCATTACCGAAAAATTGGTTTATAAAAACCAACACATGTTTAATTTATTATGAATGATGTCTTGAGATATCAGAGGATAAAAATGGGAAAAGTGTGACCGGGGTACCTTAATCAATTTCTTCAAAACATTCACAAAAAAGGATCAAAGTGAAAAATGAAACTTCGGCTTTAGACGCACAAGCTGTCAAGGTATCATGAGACATAAGGCCAACGGAGGTTGAAAGAAACGTTTTGATCAGTTAATGCGGCTTCACTTGGCACAACAAATGCTTATATGTAGAGAGGCTAGGGTAGTTCTGATGATTTGTTCACGACAGAAGCGCTAACTTGATCGAATATTGGGGAACAAAATGACTTTTTACATATCAGTCGTAACATTTGAAAACGACGCAAATGTATTTATAAACAAAATTGACGCATTTCGCGCCAAATCGTATTCGGAGCAGGCAGCACCCTCTCAGATTTCAATGAAACTTTCTGGATGTGTGGACCTTGACTAAATATGCCACTTGCATACTTAGTTTTTCCAAAATTTATCTAGACTAACATTTGAGAAGGGCCAAACTTTTTCTGCCGATTTTTTCAAAAAAATATTATGGAAAAATGACAACTTCTACAAAACTGTGGTGTATGGATGACTTTTAGGAAATCGTCCAAGTTATCGGAAACAAAAAGAACGGAAAAAAAAATCGATTTTTATGTTTAAAGTCGATTTGCCTCAAGATAGGTAATTATGTTTACTACCAACCGTCCATACATTGCGAGATGGGCACTTTTAAGGAAAAAATGTTTTTCGTACATAAACTTTTTCATGTCTGAACTGATTTTTTTTTGATTTGCCATTTTCACACAAAACTAAACCAGTGAAGCTCAAAATCATCTCAGAATCCAATGAAGCTCAATTTGTGATTCAATTTTGTACATTTAAGTTCACTTTGATTAATCGAGAATTTCATATGAAAAGGGCTCATGATGCATTTCTCGCCAAATCGTATTTGGAATTGGCAGCACCCACTCAGAGTTCAATAAAACTATTTGGACATGTACACCTTGTCAAAAAATATTTTCATAAATGTTATTTTTTCCTTTTTCCAATCAAGTTAAATATTTTTGGTTCATCTTCTAAATTAAAATACCTTTTTGCCGCTACTTTGTCACCAGTTATAGGCACAAAACTGTGGAATTTCTGTGTGCCATATATTGTCTTTGTGCTGTTATATAGTTCTTAGAGTTCTTCTGACAATTCGATGTACTGTTCAGTGGATATGTACTCGAAACGTAGTTTTGTGATATTTTTATCTGTTTGTTCAACTGCCCAGTTATATAATTCTCGTGGAGTTGTTATGGTGTTTCCATAATCTCGAGCAAGATTAGCTCTCTTTGCCATTCGCTTGAGAGTGCCACCAATGGCATCACAGGGACCTTTCCCATAAGACGTAGCAAAAAATGCCATTCTGCTTATAATCCATGCTTTGACTGAAATCTACATAGACTAGCAAATTTTTTTTATTTTATTTTTGTATTGTGATGCTGCCCCATCTGACATAAAAGTTATTTTAGAAAAATCTATCGATTGTTTAATAAAATCTATCATTTTTGAGATGAACAACTGATCTGCAACTCTATCGTGAGTAATTACTTCTGATATGATAATGAAACTAACATTTTCAAGTTTATTGTCTTTCTTATAATAAACTTCCAATGGATGTTTTGTTGCTTGAGAATTATTCCAGTGATATCCTTGAGCAGCGTTTTGGATAATGAATGAATAATTTTCAGAAAAAATCACAAACTGTTAGGTATTAGAATTTCGCCTTCTTTTAATGATTCTTTTTTATTTCTTAGAATAAGTTTGTTAATTTTATCAGTGAGATACCGAACAAATTCATCAACAGGCTTGATAATCGTTTCCAAATTACAACGATTAGTATTCAGCCACTGTTGAAACACAACATCTTGTTTGTCATTTGATTCTAATAGCAAAGTGAGTTCCTCTTCAATATTTTTCATTCATTGGAAGCACACTTTTTGCAAGCACGGAAAAAGCAATCAGTTGTTCTAGTAGAAATATGACAAAGCATTTTTTCTATTATTGCATCTTGTGACATAGTTCTTAAACTGTTGATCATTAATTTTACATTTCCATGAATTGTACAAATACATACATTATGTATACCACTAGAATCAAGCGAAATGCAATATTTTGGTCGCAATTGTGTAAATACAGTGAATCCAATATTAATATCTTTATATTTATCAACAAAAAACAATGTACGTTTCTTAGAGGGGCATCATAAACAGGCGTTTTTGAACGTGTTCTTTTCGTCCATTTCTAAACTCGGAAACAAAATCATTTGTTCCGGGCATAGGTCTACTAATATCATTGTCATCAAAAAATTCCCTAACTAGTTTTTTTGTATCATCGTTGATCCCATGCCCACTTCTTTTGTTGGGTGTGCTTAGAATACCCTGCTCATTAACAAGGCTCTTCAACTGCCTCACCATGTACGTTGGTGCGTTGAATTCTGCTACAACTTTATTCACGGACCAAGACTTTGGCAATACTGATAATACTGTTATCTGATCTTTTCTGTCAGCTGTAGGGGAATTGAACTTCTCCTTTAGCTGCACAATCATTTCTTCGTATGCCTCTACTTTGCTAATGTCTGCTGTATCTAGGCCAAATATATTTTTTCGCACTGCTTGTGTAATTTCTAGAGATTTTATTGAACGATAGTCCATGCTCCTCATGTTCCTTGAAGAAATTGGAAATAAATTCAACGTTTCCACAAAGCCATTAAACTTCTCAACATTGTATGGGCGTTGCAGATCATCTGCTGATGGAACTGACTCCAATGATGGAACTGATGGTACCGTATCTGAAGGAAAGAAGAAGAACAAATAATTAATAAATGCAATAAGGAGGTTGCAGTTAAAAGTTGATAGAATCATCAGGATGACTGTTCTTACCTAGCTCATCTACGGATTGATGGCCACTCATTGATAGACCTGGATCATCACTATGCTGCTGCCCACTAGTTGATGGTTGGATATTTACTTCATGTCCAACCGATCGGCGTTTTTTCATAATTGGACTTCTATTATGAGATATCACGCTACGGCATGACTCACAAATGCTCATCGTTTCATCAATTTCGTGGTTATATCCCATAGAATGTATTTTTTCTACCATCGTTGCCGATATGGCCCGTAACTTATTTCGGTTGCATCTAGGATTATTTATATTTGCACAACATTTCAATCCTTTGAGCCTTAAATTACTACTTTGGTCCATGATAATAATTTTACTACAATTTGTCTTCACAACTTTCGTTATCAGATTGACTGCTGCTTGTATGAAATCAACCTTAGTTTTATAGTTATCATAGGTGGAATGAAATGATAGGTATATAATGTTAATGGTTTAGGTATAAATAACAAAAGGGCATATAGAATTATGATGCGATACGTTGACTTCTCAAATCGTTGTTGATTCGAAAGAAGATCTCAATTTAAATTTTATTCATACCTTATTCTTTATGGATAATTTGAGCTAAGAACTCTAAGTTGCTATAGGAGTATCGGATTTTGCCTCAGTAGTAGACAATATAATCAATTATATTATTTTCTAATGATATAAGCCCTTTTCATATAGAATTCTCGATAAATCCAAGTGATTAGTAGTAGATTAAACAAACTTGAATCACAAATGGAGCTTCATTGGGTTCTGAGATGATTTTGAGCTTCACTGGTTTAGTGTTGTGTAAAAATGGTACGTTAAAAAATCAGTTCAGACATGAAAAAGTTTTTATAAGAAAAACTTTTTTTTGCCTTAAAAGTGCCCATCTCGCAATGTAGTTAACATAATTACCTATCTTGAGGCAAAGTTTTATCCAAATCAAACATGGCCATTTTTTTTAAATCGACTTTAAATTTAAAAAATCGATTTTTTTTCAGTGTAGGTCTCTAATGAAATTTTTACAGTATTTTTTTTTCAATAATTTGAACAATTTCCTAAAAGTCATCCATACAACACATTTTTGTAGGAGTTGTCATTTTTCCATAATATTTTTTTGAAAAAAATCGGTAGAAAAAGTTGGACCCTTCTCAAATGTTAGTCTAGATAAATTTTGGAAAAACTAAGTATGCAAAGTGGCATATTTAGTCAAGGTCCACACAGCTTGTAAGTTACTCATAGCTGCCCTGACTTGATGGAGACGCATTGTGAACTACCTTGCGTTTTCATCGTTTCCATGCACGTGTGATGTATGTATTACGGAACAATGTTTTTTTATTTAAACAATACAAGTATCTCCAAAACGAGTTCTCTGGCATCGGCATAATGTTCCTTATACTGTTCTAGAAATTTCGTTCAAATATAGTTTTCGTGTAGATTCCATAGATTGGGAGATAAAAATTAGAAAAGAGGCCGTTATAGCTAAAATTCACAAGACAACAGAGCCAATAAAAGTTTCAATTAGATTGACAGAACATAGTTGCATTGCTTTTCAATGACGACCGATGACTGTTTCATTGATAGATGATTTTTTTTTACAAATATGAATTCTCAGTAGACGTGTTTTTTTTTATCAAAGGCAAGTGTCACTCGAGTCACAGCAATTTATCAAACAACGAAGGAGTCCATTATCTGCTACCGGAAAACATACAATAACAAAACTGTGATGACAATTTAGTGCCTCAAATCACAATAGTGCCCGAGATTAACTCCCTAGGCACTTTCACTGCCACTTCGAGTTTTCTAGGGAGTTAATCTCGGGCACTATTGCGATTTGAGGCACTAAATTATCATCACAGTTTTGTTATTGTATGTTTTCCGGTAGCAGATAATGGCCTCCTGGAAAAAGTGAAGTGGAACCAGAGCCCGAGGTTCTGGATCGTATCACCTTAAAACAATTTCTATGTAAAGATCCCTTAAGCCCGATCGCGTTTGTCATAGTGGTATTTGGTTTTTTGTTGATGATTCCGTTATAAAAAATCTTAGACTTTGAACAGTTATCTGAAGTCTATGATTTGGAAAATTGGTAACTACACTGCAATGCTCATTTCTGTTTGAAAACTTTAAACATATCAAACAGAAATGAATAAATAGTGTATTACTGAATTATAAGTGGGGATGGGTGGCATTCACTAGCCCGAGAATACCCTCCACATGCTAGCCTCTTCATCAACCATACATCAGTACACACTTATCAAGTCACTAATTTTAACCGAGTTTTTGAATTGCGGAACTCTTCGGTAAAATTTAAAAAATCTGTGAAAAATTCAAAGTTGAAAAAATGTGTTACGAAAATTTACAGACAAACTTCTGTTAACCCCGTGTAATGATCAAAAATAAAAAAAAAAATCGATTTTATCCAATCTTTACGAGTAACAGTCATTTGAATTTTAACCGAGTCAGTAATCCAAAAATCCAGTAAAAATACTAACTCCTGTAAAAATTCTAAGTATGTATACAGATGCAGCGGAGCTCCACACTCTTCCATCGAAACAGCACCGCAGCTGAGATGCGAATGCTATGAAATAAAAAGGACATCGACTTATTACCACTACCTACTTCTCTCCCTTCCGCTCTAAGAATTCGCCGATTCGGTGTCTCTCGTTGTGTTTTCTGCTGAGACTGAGCAATGTTCGATACCGCGAAACATCTCCGCAGTTATGTTTTCTTTCGGCGCAGGAGATGTGCGGTAATCAAAAGTTAAAAATGTAGCTAAACATTTACAATAACATTCTACCAAATTTTCATGTGCGTAGTCCACTGCAACAGCCGAACGTACGAACGAATAGCGTGACTATAGCGCATTTTATGAAAACGTCACAAGTTTTTATGGCTGTTTTAAATCAATAACTACGAAGAAACCATAAAGTCTACAAGGTTACTACCAAAGGCACAAATCCAGGGAACTGCAGGGAAAATGTTTTGTAGAACAACTAAATAAACAGAAATGAAAATTTTCAAATTAAAAACACTAAAATGTATGAAATTTCACCAGTTTTTTTGGTACTTTCAACATACTTTTCAATTTTAATGCATGATAATTAACTCTAATCGAGTTCTTTTTCAAAGATCATTGATAGCTAAGACTTTAATCTTTCATTTGGTATGTTCAAATCAGAAAACCACATTAAGATTAAAAAAATATAGCTAACCAAAGTTGGCAATACAAAAAAAAACATAAAAAGTTGAATAACTCACTTAGCAGTCATTTCCGACCCTATGTTTCTTGGGGATTTTTTCATAACTTCAGGAGCCCTATCTACCGTGAAAATATGTAAAACCCGGAACCAAACACCCTGTAAATATCTTTAAACTCTAGATCGTTTATTTTTTGCAAAATAACATCGTTTATGAATTAAATTACTCAATTTAGCCTGTGAGATTACATTGTCGTTAATGATGGATTCGAATAGTTTAGGAATGCATTATATTACAGCAATTCCACGGCAATTCCACGGTACTTATGTTTTTGGGATAACACTGGACTCCAGAAAGGGATTAAATTCCCAAAATAAAGGTTAAGCTAGCTCCTTTGAAAGTGACTTTATAAATATAAGTGGTAAACCACCTGGTCCAGCGCCCTTTGAAGCCGAGTTTGAAGCATCCAAGGTTTCAAGAGCACGAAGAATTTCATCGACGGGTACATTATCAACTGTTATGTTCATCATTGGCTTTCGGAGATTTGAAAAATATTGATAATCTCGCTCGTTCTCATCATGAGTTGCATAAATGTCCTGAAAAAAAAATCCATCAAATAAGTTACTGATCTCATTAGGCGTGTTGCCAGTGTTGTAGTTGAATCGCATTTTTGATGGACAGCTCCTTGATTTCTGTTTCTCTTTAACAAACTTAAAAAAAAACTATTTTGGGTCTGACTTAATGTTAATGCTAACTGAATATTGTGTTCTTCGTAGTTCGCTCACGACTCTCATTCGAAACGGTTGTTTTGTGCTTGTGCTCTCGTTTTCGCGGTACGGCTTTCTCAGAAGTCACCAGTCTGAGCTTTTCGTGTATCAAATGGTTTTTGTGAGACCCATGTGTGCTCATGCGAAGATGGAGGAATGGTGGATAGTTAATTGAAATTGCAGCAGTTTTGCTCGAATAAAGCCGTTGTGTATGGTCTCTGCGCAGCAATGAAATTGATTTTGCTTAATGTTGATAGTGTTTGTTTTTCACTTGTGTTAAAGCTTTCTGTGTGAGGATACTGGAAAATCATTGAGAATGGTATGGATTTTGTGTGTTTAAAAACGTTCTGTGTTGAAAAATAATAATGAAACAAATAATAATTATTGTGTTGTGCTGGTTTCGAAGAAAATTATGTTGAAGTGTTGACGGTTCATGCGTGGATAAAGGTTAAGTGCTGCCGAGAGAAGGAATAAAAAGAAGTGGAGTAAAATGTATTGGTGTGGGCCAAACTGCTGCCGGAGGATCTTCGTCTACGAGAACAAGTAGAAAAACAACCGATTGGGCCGGTGCTGCCAGTTTTTCTCCCAGATAAGTTTTCTCACAACTAACTAACTGAAATTATTTGTTGGAGATAGGAATAAGATTTTGTAAATATCAATCCAATTAGTTAAGTGTTGAATTACCATTCCAAACGGTACGGACTGTTATTGAATTGCGAGCAGGGAGAGAGAGAGAGAGAGAGAGAGAGAGAGAGAGAGAGAGAGAGAGAGAGAGAGAGAGAGAGAGAGAGAGAGAGAGAGAGAGAGAGAGAGAGAGAGAGAGAGAGAGAGAGAGAGAGAGAATTTTGTATTACGATAACTACCTATAGATAGCGATGGTCACAGTAGGAGAGAAGGGACGAGCAAATTTATGTAAATAGTTCAGTTACAAAATACACGTTAAAGGAAATAGTACCTACGTCGCCTGTTTCTCTGGTCGGTCGATGACAAAGTGATCGAGTGTGCATTAAAGTTCCCCCGTAAGAAGGGACTTAGTGATCGGTGGTTCAGTTGTGGGCAGTTATTACTGCAGTGTTCGTCTATCTACTAGCGAAGAAAGTCCTTCTAGTGCGGCAAAACGTCTATCTTCAACATTGGTCCTTCGAGCCGGGTAGAAGGCAATTTATATCGAGAAAGCTTTCACGGGGTGTAAAAGTGACCATTTTGCTGACCAAACGTGCACTGGTCATCGGTGTTGCTGCCATTGCGTTTTGGCAAAATTTGCTATTCTGTGCGCTGTGTGGTTTTACCAAGCCGGGTGATCCTAAGTGGTGTGGAGAAGAAGATTTTCAATCAGTGCATTTCGTGCTTTTGCTTCGCGCGTTGGGATAGTACCAAGTCGGGTATTATTCGGCAGCAGTGGGAGATAATTCAATTAGCGCATACGATCTTGTGACGGTATTTAGGTGAACGATAGTGACTATCGCTTCTAGTGTTTCGATCGCGGTTTAAAAACGAAATCAAATCGTTCGAAACATTTTCTGCCGTCGGCAAACTGTAAGTGCGTGTATTTTGTGTGACGGCACCTGGCACCATTGAAACTACTTGGCGCAATTTCGCCAAGCCCTTTTGGAAAGCATGCGATCCCCAAGATTGCTCTCGGTGAGTCTGTTCCATACTAGTGCATGTGGCTAGCAGTAGCCTTGTTTAGAACATAAGAAAGTGGATAGCTTTTCTATTTGCTATTGTGGCTTGGTGGTTTATACGGCCGCGAATCGAGTGGAAAACCGTTCGTGCCCTCGATTTGCGATACCGTAAAGAGGTGGGTTCGTTTGCGATGGGAAGGAGAGATCGATTCAATTTAAAAACGACTCACTTCCGTCGATATCGTGGAGGGTTTTTACACCGCGTCGGGAAGAAGATATTTCGTTCGATTGTGAATCACCCTCGCCGTGTCGGTTCCGCGTAGAAACGGTTAGTTTGCGTCGGGAAGGATTTTTCGTTTCGATTAAACTACCGTTTTCGTTCGTTTTCTTTTGCGGGCCTGCCGAAGAGGAGAAGCTATTGGCTGACCACCTAACGCAGCGGAAAGGTCTTCATAAAATATTAGATGCTCTAGAGTGGTTCATTCGTGAGTTTGACCACGGTCGTGATGCCTAGCAACTGTGTGTGAGAATTGAATCACTGAACAAGCTGAATGTAAATTTCATGGACTGCCAGGACGTGATAGAGAAGTTGGACAAATCGGAGAATCTGGACACACATCTGGACACGAGCAGCGGTACTGCCAGGCAAAAAGCTTCCTACTTTCAAAGCGCACTGGAGGTAGTAACTATCCGACACTGAATGATTCGATCTTAGCTTCACAACAACACCAACCAAGTTTTCACCTTCGTCTACCCAAGATCGACCTGCCTAAGTTCAACGGTGACTTCTCGCGTTGGATTTCTTTCCGCGATACATTTACGTCGATGGTCCACGTAAACGGTGACATCCCCACGGTCGCTAAACTTCAGTATCTGCTCCAGTCTCTTGAAGGCAGTGCCAAGAAGCCATTCGAATCGGTGGACATTCAGGCTGACAGCTACGCTACGACATGGGACGCATTGATGAAGCGGTACGACAGCCGCAAGTACCTAACGAAGCAACTTTTTAAGGATCTGTATAATTTATCAGCAGTTAAGCAGGAGTGTGCGACACGCATCCATGGGTTGGTCAACGATTATCAACGCCATATTCGTACTCTAGCCAAACTTGATGAACCGGTAGATCACTGGGACTTGCCATTATCCCAGCCTTCTCTTGAATAAACTGGATCATGCAACACTACGTGCGTGGGAGGGGAGGAGAAAACTAGCCAAAATGAAGACGTAAAGTACGATGAGCTGCCTCAGTTTCGGTCACCAGTCCAAGAAGTGTGGCTCCAAATTTACTTGCCGTACTTGTCACGAGAAGCACCACTCGCTTCTGCACGATCTCGCTCCGGCAAAGGTATCTGCGACGCCAGCCATTCAAACTAGTTCAGCTGTGTCATCTACCGTGTCATCGATTTCAGCTGTCCCAACAGCTTCCTCGGCTCAACAGCCGCTTCCTTCCACGTCACAAATCGTGGAATCTCCTGGCTCCCGGCAAGTCAGCATGGCAGTCCAAACTGCATGCACCATCATGACATTGTTGGAAACGGTTGTCATCAACATCATCGACGATCACGGAAAAACACACAAGGCCCGAGCTTTCCTCGATTCAGCATCGATGGCGAATTTCATTTCGAAACCACTGGCTTAGAATCTCTACAGTCGCCGATCAACTGTGAACGTGTCCGTTGCAGGCATCGGATCATCCTCACAAAAAGTCATAGTGCCATTACCGCAACCATCGAGTCGGGAGATCGAACGATCTCGATGAAATTGCAGTTTTTGGTACTGAAGCAGCCGTCATCGCAGCTTCCAACAACGCCGATTGACATTTCGGCATGGAAGATTCCGAATGTGAAGCTAGCAGATCCCCAATTCAGTATTCCCGGAAGTGTTGATCTTGTCATCGGAAGTGAAACTTACTGGGAACTCCACACGAGACGGAAGATTTCTCTTGGTGAAGGTCTTCCGTGGGTAGTCGAAACTTCATTTGGTTGGGCGGTCACTGGTCCCGCATCTCGCTCGGCTACCTGTATTCCACATTTCTGCCATCTATCTACCGCTGACGATCGTCTGGAAACTGCTCTACAAAAGTTTTGGGACATGGAGACGATTCCATACGAGCCAGTTCGATCTGTAGAAGAAGGTCGATGTGAGGAGCTGTATTCGACAACTACTACGCGCGATTCCAAAGGAAGATACATCGTGCGTCTCCCAAGCGTTGAAGACCCTGAAGAGGTTCTCGGCGAATCCAGATCAATTGCAGATAGACGATTTCTGAGCCTGGAACGTTGACTTGAACGAGATCCCGCAACCAAGGACTCGTATCATCGGTTCATGGAGGAGTATTTACAACTTGGCCACATGAAGGAAGTGCCAGAGCCGGTTAATGACCAAGATCCACACTGCTACATTCCGCATCACGTCGTCTTTAAAGAGTCTCGCATGACCACAAAGGTCAGAGTAGTCTTCGACGTATCATGTAAGACTTCATCAGGCCACTCCTTAAACGATACCCTGCTTGTTGGACCGGTCGTTCATCAAGACCTCCACATGATCGACATGAGGTTCCGAACGCGACTCATCGCATTTGTAGCAGATATCGAAAAGATGTACAGGCAAGTGTTGCATGATCCCGACGACCTTCCATTCCTACGTATACGGTATCGCAGACTTCCATCCGACCCCATCGCTACATTCAAATTACAGACCGTCACATACAGTACGGCTAGCGCTCCGTACCTGGCAACGAAAACACTCCAGCAGATTGCCAAGGATCATGGAGAATTGTATCCTGCTGCAGTTGATTCTGTTGTAGAAGATTTTTACGTCGACCATTTGTTATCTGGGACTCCAGACGTGGCATCTGCCGTAACCCTCCGTCGACAAGTAAGCGCCATGCTCGGTTCCGCTGGTTTCACATTAAAGAAATGGGCATCAAACTCCCGTGAGGTACTACAGAACGTTCCGCCAGAAGATTTGGCCATTCATTCTCTCCACGATCTCCAAGATGAACAGACAATCTCCACGCTTGGCATATTATGGGATCCGAAGGCAGACAATCTCCGTTTCCAAGTGGAAATACCCCTTCCTGCTGCTACCCTCACTAAGCGCAAAGTGTTGTCATACATCGCCCAGATATTCGACCCACTAGGATTGTTGGGTCCAGTAATAACAAAGGCGAAGCTGTTCATGTAGCGTCTATGGTCGTTAAAACGAGACGGAGTTTCTTGTGGGTGGAACTCCCCGCTGCCAGAAAAGCAACAACATGAATGGAAGCAGTTTCACACCACACTCCATATTCTCGGTGAAGTCCGTGTTCCTCGTCTAGTGCTTTCTTCCGGAAGTGGTACTGTTCAGCTGCATTTCTTTGCCAATGCATCCACTGTCGCGTATGGTGCATGTTGTTACGTACGTTTGGAATCTGCGAATGGAGTTCACGTACATCTGTTGACGTCAAAGTCAAAGATAAAACCACTGTCTACACACAGAGTTGTGCGCCGCACATCTAGCCACTCAATTATACAAGAAGATCGACGCGTCGTTGAAGATCAAAGCCACCGCCAATTTCTGGTCAGATTCCAGTACCGTTCTACAGTGGCTACGTGCCTCTCCAAATCGATGGAAGACATTCGTTGCAAACCGAGTTTCTAAGATCCAGACCACTACGAACATAGAACACTGGAGGCACATCGCCGGTTCCGAGAATCCCGCAGATGACATTTCGCGTGGCTTAAATCCGTCTGATATCCGGAATTCATCTCGTTGGTGGAATGGTCTGCCTTGGCTCGAGGTCACTTCTGATCGCTGGCCAAAGACCATCATCGATCAAGAATGTTCCTCCACGGTATCTGAAGAAGGGCGCAAGGTTCCGATCGTGGCAATGGCCACTGCACAAACCAATTTCTGTGAGGATTTGTTTTCACGTTACTCGCGTTACAGAAAACTACAACGAGTAGTAGCATTCTGCGGTCGCTATCTGCATCGATTGCAGGATCGCGCACAGCTGCGTCAGTCCAGGTCGGATTCTCTTACGTTGAACATGAACGTCCGAGATAAATCATCTTCCGTTCTACTGCTGCTACTGCTGAACACTGCTGAACTACAACTACTCTGCCGCTTAGCACAGCGCGATAGTTTCGGTGAGGAACTGTCAGATCTCTCAAACGGCGACCGTGTCGCCAAGTCATCAGCACTGAAATGGTTAACACCGTTCGTAGATGAAGACAGTACCCTCCGCGTTGGTGGTCGTCTACGTAATGCCACACTGTCCGACGTGATCAAATATCCAATCGCGTTGTCCGCCAAACATCCGCTAGCTGCTGGGCTAGCAGTTACCACGTAAGGCTACTGCACGCAGGTCCACAACTCCTGTTAGCCACTCTTCGCCAGAAGTGATAGAAATCTTGTCAAGTCCGTTTATTACCAATGCCACAATTGTTTCCGATCCAAGCCCACTCTAGTTCAGCAGCGGCGCCGTTGATTGAACTAACATTGAACACTAACACTAAAAATATGATTGTACTGAAAATTCTCTAAATCATTTGAACATTTTTGATGAAAATGAGAAAAGTAGATATTCGCTATCAAAGAGGACCTCCTCCGAATGGGTGGTATCAGTTGCTTAGTCATTTGACGAAGGCATGGATCATGCTCATTTGAGAAACGCTTGATATCATGCAATTGAGTGTAACCTACACATAAACGGAGCTCTGGTTGACATTCCGACGAAAAAGCTAAGCCAACCCGACACCAACCTGACTTCTACCAAACCCCAACCCGATGTTGACCCAAACATTGACCCGATTTTGACCCTACATAAACCCAAAATTGACCCGACAACAGCACGACATTGGGTCGACATCGACTTTAAATTAGCCTTTCATTGATCCGACATCGGGTTGACTTGTCTGTTCGGGACCATTTTGATGGATTTCTTCCATACTCCACTGTCGTATATCAAATGATAGTGAGTGACTCATTTGTCAGTGAAAATGAGCTTCGAATGAGAAAGAGGCTCTTCAAATTATGGTCATATGAGAATTCGTTTACACAGAATTGATTGAATGGTTGTATTGGTTCATCTTCAATTGAATGATATGAAAATTTACAGCACTGTGTCCAACACATGAATTGTTGCAACGTGATCAACAAATGATATCTTTGTGTTGGCCACATACTTAATATGTGCACATATAAAAACCATGCGTGACCACACATACTATTCATTTGCCTACAAATTTCGAGGGATTCCATCCAGAATGAGCTGAAAAAACCTGAAATCGTGCTCGACAATCTTCGATTTGGATGATGTTTTGCCCATATTTTCAGTATGATAGACCAAGTATTTTCGCAGGAGAGGAGACCCTTTTGACTCAAGGGTAGTTTTTGAAAAGGGCCTATGTGTTTTTGTACACATACTTTAAAAAAAATGTAGTTCGAAAACAGTTCGTTGTAGAAAAAATTTACTAAGAAGGAGTTCTAGGAAACTAACAAGGCTTTATAAAAAAAATATACACGGAATTTTTTTCTCGTTTTTTTTACAAAAAAATTAAAAATAAACCTCAAAATTCAAATAACAAAAAAAAACGTATTTTTGATTTTTTATAAGCAGAGGTTTTGAAAACAACTCTAGGATGGACAAACTTTTAATAAAAAAGTTTTTCTAAGAGCAACTTTTGAGACATTATTGGAAATCTTATTATTTACGGCAAAATGTTCAGTTTGATGTTAGTATATGATTATAAAAATCATTTCAAACGATAGTTCTCATATCGATAAACTTCCTAAATGTAACCGTTTTCAAGATATTTCAAATTTACTTTCATCAAAATCAATTTTTTGTAGCTACTATTCATCCTTTTTGCATTTATTATTCAGAATCAGGTATAATTAAAAAATTAAGTTTGATCGTAATCTCTGAAGTTATAAAACACGATACAATTGCGGTGCAAGTATTTATTTCAAAATTACTGACCTTTTTGCAAACAAAAATACAAGTAAAAAAGGCGATGTTTAAGTCTGATTGAGCTGCACCCCAATATAAAAATTGCAAAAAATTTGCAAGTCGTTGTAAATTTAAAACAAAGTACAATATTGATGTTGAATGGCACTTTTTTGCAACTTCGCATGGCAAAGGACCATGTGACGCGATTGGTGGCACATTAAAACGAATGGCAAGGAACGCAAGTGTGGCTGTAGAACACGAATATCCAATCACAAGTGCAGCAGAGTTATATGCATGAGCTAACCAGAAGAGTAATGATTATTTATCAAAACTGTCATTTTGTTTTGTGTCACAAAAGGAATACGAACAGGGGCTGCAGAATGGAAAAGCATTTTTGAAAAGGCCAAAACGATCCCAGGTACAAGAAAATATCACTGTATTGTTCCGATTTCCGAAAATAAAATATCAGCGAAGCTATTTTCGAATGACGAAGAACGCACCATTCATAATATATAAAAGCATGCCAATCAAAAGTTCATCAAATAAAAATATATCCAACGAAAAGGTTTATGTACTAATTATTATTATTAAAGACGATCGAAAGTAATAAATGTAAGATGCAAATAAAAACGCATGGGTATTTCATTTATTTGTCTTATTTATCTTATAAGTTTAAAACCAATTTTCCAATAGTCTATTGGTGCAAGGGTAAGTTGAAGGTAAGTACATGCATAGCTTGCAAAACTTATCATATTTGATGGACAATCACGTATAACTTACGAAAAGGGCATATTTTCTACAAAAAATTGATTATGATGCAAGTAAATTTGAAATATCTCGAAAACGGTAACATTTAGGAAGTTTATCGATATGTGCACTATCGTTTGAAATGATTTTAATAATCATATAGGGTAGAGAAGTACTTCGGCCTAATCGCCCATTTTGGGCCTATCGAGCAGAAAACTTCAAATAAATCCTTGATTTCAGAGTTAACAGGTCAATTATGCGATTGGTACGATACTTAGGTAATAAGCTACGGAACGAAGTCAATAAGAACGCGTGATATGAGGGTTTGCACCCATTATTCCCAAAAACAAAAGAAGCGTTCCGATAGAATCAATTTTTATCTTCATACGATAGGCCGAAGTGAATTCATTGGCGTTTCAATGACGTTTCAATGCGTTAGGCCGAGTTTAGAATCCGTAGGCCGAGTTTAGCGTCAAGAAGCAGTGTTAGGCTTTTGACAATATCTCAACGATTGGTTTCTCTTTATCAAATCTTATGGTACGTACGGAAAGGTAAATAAATTTGAAAGCCATATGTAATAATAACATTCCGTTTGGTGCTAAACTGCGCTAGAATAAGAAATACTAAGTGCGGGTTGTGTTTAATAGGCCGGAAATGGGGTAGTTAACCCTATTGACATCAAACTGAACATTTTGCCGTAAATAATGAAAGTTTCAAAAATGCCTTAAAAGTTGCTCTTTGAAAAACTTTTTTATTAAAAGTTTGTCCATCCTGGAGTTGTTTTCAAACTTCTGCTTTCTATTCAAGTTTTTATTAAAAAAAATATTAAAAAAATCAAAAATACGTATTTTTTTGTTATTTGAATTTTGAGGTTTATTTTTAATTTTTTTTGTAAAAAAAAGAAAAAAAAAATTCCGTGTATATTTTTTTATAAGGCCTTATTAGTTTCCTACAACTCCTTCTCAGTAAATTTTTTCTACAACCAACTGTTTTCGAACAACATTTTTTTTAGAGTATGTGTGCAAAAACACATAGGCCCTTTTCAAAAATTACCCTTGAGTCAAAAGGGTCTCCTCTCCTGCGGAAAATACTTGGTCTATCATACAGAAAATATGGGCAAAACATCATCCAAATCGAAGATGGTCGAGCACGATTTCAGGTTTTTTCAGCTCATTCTGGATGGAATCCCTCGAAATTTGTAGGCAAATGAATAGTATGTGTGGTCACGCATGGTTTTTATATGTGCACATATTAAGTATGTGGCCAACACAAAGATATCATTTGTTGATCACGTTGCAACAATTCATGTACCAAGTATCATCCAGATCGAAGATAGTCAAGTTTGGTGACTGACCGATTTGGCGTGGAATTGGTCGTGTACTTCTGAGTGGATTTTGTGTATGTTGTGGTCAAATGAAATTCATATCGATATTTGTAAAGAAGAATGTGTGTGGGGGCGACCCCGGCGTAGTGGTTAACATCCATACCTCTCACGCCAAAGTCACGAGTTCAAATCTCACCCCCGGACAAGTCACGAATGACCCAAGAGTATTAAAGTGACTATAATAATAAAAAAAAGAAGAATGTGTGAATTGTTTTGAGTGAACCATAACCGAAACAATGAAATACTTGAAAATTTTAAGATAAAGTATAATAGTCAAAAATGCATGAAAAACATCAATTTTGTGTGGTTCTACGTCATACGGTGGTCGTGTCTAGGACCCAACCCATTTATTTTTAGATTACACGTTTGTTTCACTTCACTTTGTTTTCTACAATACATAATACATAAATTATTTTATATTGTATTGCATTGTTTTTATATTATTTTGCATTATTTTCGGTCTATTGATTCATTACATTAGTATTATATTTTCAAAACATGCTATGATGCGTTATGTCATTTCAGGGCACACATGAATTGAAAGAAGTTGTATTGCAATAAATTTAAATCTAGGTTATTTGTATTTTGCAAAACATATATTTTTAACATTTTATATTTTACTACATATTTGATATTACATGATTATACATAAATTTAAACTATTAATTACAATAAATGTTGGGACGGGAGGGAGCATCAGGGCATCATTGAAGTTGTAATTGGACAATGGAGTGGAGTGCCAAACGGAGTCTAGGAGGGAATGTGCACTGTCATTTTATATAGTTACATTCCATTTCAACAGTTGCAATAAATTTGACGTGCTATTCTTAAACAAACCATCCCGTGGAAAGCTTAACATGTATTGCGAACTTTGTTATTCGTTTTGTTGGATCATATTGTTGCAAAGAGATTCTCTTATTCCCGCGGGTTTCACGTAAGTGTCTCTGCTTACGGGCCCGTCCAACCCCTTTTGGCCCTTCATACAGCAGAATGTTGAATTCAGAATGATGACGAAATTTGATCTTGCAGTTGAGCAGAGCCGCATGCAGGGCAAGACCCAAGCTAGGATGGTGGCTACTTACATACATACATACTGCATATTGTGTTCTTCATATGCAGTTTTAATCGCTAGGTTCAGCTGGTCACATAAGGAAAGATAATATTTATGATTTTCATCGTTATTATTTCTTTTGTAAGCCTTATGCGCTTTCTGCTTTATAGTTCTAGGTTTGAAAATCTGTTGAACTATATTGGTGCCTTTGTATTTATGCTCTTTCTTTGCTTCATCGGCACTGTCTGCTCTAAAATACCATACATAATTTGATAGAATGTATCAACTGCTATGTTTCAATACTTAGTAGAGGTACAGTCCAAATTATTTTCGATTAGTTCATAAATCAGAGAACGGTTAAGACAAATTATTATCCAACATTGCGGATTGTTCATTTATTAATATAGAGTATTCAATTGCTGTGTGGAACACTTAATTTTTCCAAAGCAGAGTGGGGGACTCTGATATGCAAAAATCATCAGCCATATTAGTTAATAGCAAATCTAAATATCAGTGATTTCGATTTTTTATGTCATTCACTTGAATTATACCAATTGCTGCACAGCGTTTCATTTTTCCCTTCAAAAAGAATTCATTTTCATCATCAACAATTAAATTGGCTGCACGTTGATTTAAATCTCCATATATATGAACATTTGTTTCAGCCTCAAACCCTAAAATAATGTTATCTGCCAAACTTAAAAAATGTTCGAATGATTTTTTGTTTGCGTGTTCTGGAGAAAAATACACTGCTGAAAAAATGGAATTGAAATTGATCTCCAATAAACAAATTAACCCAAACATGGTCGAACTTCCTACATTTGCAAATTGAAATTTGCTCTGATTCTTTATCTACGCTAACTGCTATTAACTGACATAATCCCAAGCCATCAAAACTTCCTCAGAGTACCAAGGCTGCAAAATGCGTGTCGATTCATAGTTGACATGGCTGGTTTTCAGCAATGCGATGACCCATCGTTATGATTCAGCCACTAATAGAAAGTTATGGCTATCTAATTTTATTTTGAATATATAGAAACCCTATTGGACCTGTGGTTGGCCAGCCGGAACGGAAAACCCGGAAAAGTCCAGAGCAAAATGTGTGTTGATTCATGCACCAAATTTTCAATAAAAAAAGCGCTTTAGTTAAATTTTGCTAAGTCACACCGTTTTCTATATGTAGCGGTTTAAAAGTAGATATTTTAAAAATGTTGGTAGTTTTTGGCCATTTTTAAATGTATTTCGTAGTTCTTTAGTTCCAAAAATATTTTTTTCTGAAAGATTCGAAAATTTTACAATGAAAATGCACGTAAATTATCCAGCATGAGTATGTTTTAAAACAATTTATTTTCTTGCAAATACATATTTTGCTAGTTATCGTAGGGTTTTTGATCTAATTTCCATCCTACTAAGCATAACCCGCGCTTTACCTCTCTTTTCTGAACGAGTTTAAACAAAAAATTGAACATTTCTGTCTAATATTACTTCTAAATTTATTCACCTCTCCATACGTACAATTAGATTTGAAAAGAGTCACAAATTGTTGAGATTTTGTTTAAAATCTAATACAGCTTCTTGATTCAAAATTCGTCCTACGAGTTTCAATTCCGTCCTAACGCATTGAAACGCCATTATATTTCTTCGTTCTACGGATAAACGTAGAAAAAAGGGATTCGCTAGGAGCGTTTCTTTTGTTTTTGAGAACAGTGAGCGTAAATATTCATACAATGCGCTCAAATAGGATTTATGTTGTAGCTAATGAACTAACGCATCGGAACAAACATATTATTGATTTGTGCACGATGAAATCATTGATATTATTGATCTTTTCTGATCGATAGAACAGAAATAGGCGATTACGACGAAGTAGCGCTCTACCCTATGCAAAGAACTTATAATTATGAATTTTCATTTATGTTTACATTGTTAGATTAATATAGTTGTAATAGAAATCCATACTTTTATTCTTAGTAATATCAACCATTTTCTTTTGATTATTACAGTTTGAAAAGTGTCTGATTTCTACTTGTCTTTCAGGTATAGGAATAAATGAGTGGTATTTTTGAGTTCCTTGAATGGTTATAGCCCTTGAGTATTGTTCGTTGAGCTCGTGCTTATGAGTTTTATATTCTTCAGTAGTTGCATAACAAAAGAAAATTTGAGTCAGCTGATCCTCGGTTCGCTTCTGAGCCCAATAGTATAATTCCCTTACATTTTTTATCGGATGATCACGTTCTCTAGCTAGAGTAGCTCTGGTAGCCATACGTTTCAGTGTTCCTCCTATAGCATCACATGAACCTTTTCCATGCTATGTTGCGAAGAAATGCCATTCGACTTTTATTCCATATTTATTCTTAAATTGGCAAAGACTAGAAAAAAATCAGATTTTTATACTGGGATGCAGCTCAATCAGACATGAAATAAATTTTATTCGCAGTTAACTGCTGTTCTGTACGAAGAAAAGCAATCATTTTAAAGATAAATAAGTTTACAGATACAGAATCATGGCGCAAATCTTCCGAAACTACTACATACCTCAAAATTTTAATTGCGTTTAGAAAGCTGTATACGACAAGAACCACAAACTTTTAATTTACTGTTAAGTTTGTTCTGTTTCGCAAAACCCAGGTTAACCAATTTCTGTATACTAGTATCCATGAGATCTCGGCAATTTTTCAAGTTTTTTAAACACGTTTATGCACTTATAATGAAAAGTATTCATTTTAACTACCACTTCGTCTTCTGAATCACTGAACGTAAGCAGGTCACTTTCACAGATACACTGCGAATTATATTCTAATGATGATTACGTGTCAGATTCGTCTTATATATGGACGTAAGTAATTCAAAACCAACCCAATTGTTACCATGAATTGCTTAGTAATAGGTAGCATGTAAGCATTTTAGCAACAAGTTTATACTGTTTATACCTATGAGGTGCATGAAAAAAAGGTTGCATTGTTTTATTTTTATATTTTAGAAGACATTTATTAAATATATTGATGAGCCGCATGAGCATTAAAATCGAAAAAAAAAGTTGGATAATTTTTTTTAAAGTGCGTATTTTTTTGACAAATAGTCTCATCCATTATCTGCAATATTGCCAAGACACCAAACCAATTGGGCAAACAGTTTTCGAGTAAAAATTTTCTGAAGATAAGCTTGATATTTTTCTAAATGCCCTTTTCAAAAATAAGGATGGATTCAAATTGGCGATATGAAGATGCAAAATGGCATAGTCGGTCATAAGGAACGTTTCTGAAAATTTTCAACCAAATTAAAAAATATACAAAAATAAACCGATTTGCGAATTTGTAGGGAATTACTCTTAAGTAACATTACCGGGCCACCAAACGACGTATAATAACTTTTGAATAAAAAAACCAGTATTTTTAGCATGAAAGCTAGCGATCTGCTTTGTACGATTACAATCTAGCTGAATATGTCAAACATTGCTATCACTATGAGATTATATGTGATAATTGGAAATAGGAATAACTTTTCTGTCATCAAAACAAAACTTTATTTTTCTCGGATCGGTGCGAATGTTACCCTCGAAATAATGAAAATTTGCTCTTGATATGTGTGCTAGAGACGTTGAATAGAGACACGCATAGACCTAAGAGAAAGCGGAGACAACTGGCTTCTTACTCTTTTATCTCTATCTCTATTTATATCTATCTCTATCTTTATCTTACGCACTTCAAATCGGCCAATCACAAGCTGGTTCGCGTTTAACAGAAAAGTGGTTCGTTTTCGCCACCGTATTTTCTAAAGTAAGAGGAATCAAACGAACCGTCAAAAGCTAAAGTAAGTAAATAAACATTACTGTTCGCTCAATTCACCAGAAAGGAATATTGTTCTCAGTGCTGAAAAAAGTGTTTGATTATTTTCACGAAATAATTGATATCTGCTATTTATTAATTTTTTGATGATTCAATTAAATACAACATTTATTAGTGATAAAAAAGAATTTCGAATCAAAATGTTTTATTATGTAAGGTAATAAAAAAAGATTGCTCTGCAAACAAATCAGTAGTTATACTGTCATGAAGCAACTGTCATATCTCGTCTTCGCTTTATTTTTGTAAAATAGTGCCACGCTCTTCATTTTTATTTAGATCCGGTCGAACGTTAAAATTTTCTCGGCACTGTAACCGTGAATTATCAAAACTTACCGCTTTAGTCAGTAAATACTGTCCTTTTGAGTAAAATATTTGTTTTCTTATTGTGCTTCTTATGCTGACTTTTTCAGTATTGTTATTGCAGTATTTTGATGAATAATTATTAATATGTAATAAATAAAATATTTCGAATCTTAGTGATTTTAAGTTGGTGACTGAGGTAAGTATGTTTAGAGGTGGAGTAGCAATAATGCTGTTTTAACTTGTTCTGAGCTAATGCAGAGCTAACCCAGCTTGAGTGATCAACGCTTGCTCGTTGTTTAGCCGGATTGTTGCTTTCTTGGTGTGCCTAAGCGTGGAGCTCTATTAGAGGCAATTGATTGTTTATGCTTCAAAGTAAATGAATCATCTGGAAATCGATACCAGAGTGCAAAAATTACTCAATTCCGTAACTGTGTATGCACTCCTGTGTTGACTTTCAGGCGTTTCAATGATTTCACACAGAAATTTCGGAAGTCAAGTGCACGAGATGGAAGGTAGGAGGATGACGTAAACACAATAATTTGATTTACTGGTGTAATTAGTAATTTTGGAATTAAGTTTGATGACTGCTCCAGTAAAACAAAATCAGTACTGAAAACTCGGTGTTCTATTTTACTGAGTTTTAGTCATTGACCGTAAAGCAAGCTGTTATTTTACGGTAAATTCGATACTTGCTAAAACCGTATTCAGTAGTTTGTCGCAAAAGCTCCTGAACATCAGTAGTTGTATTTATAATAAGTCAATGTTCGGTAGTTTTTGTGATTTACAGTTCAAAAATTATAAATAAAATTACCGAACAGAGAAACCGATAAAGTGTGTATACTTCGTCAAGCATTGCAATCTCATATACATAATTCAAATTTTGTCATAACACATTCTTAATTTTAAGCACAAAGGCAACCCCAACAAACAATCGATTATTTAAGAAACGACTTCTTTAAAGTTATTTTTATTCAACCATAACATGGTGTTGGTTAAGGTTTGACGAGAATGTTTCATTTGACTTCTATGAGTTGCAACAAGGCTTATTCGATTAAATGTTTTATTTATTTTTTACTTTATTAGAGCGATTTTTAGCCGTTGGCTAGTTCATCTCTATCAAATAGGAGGCCCCAGAGGGGGGGTTCTGCCTGCAAATTTTGTTTTGGAGTTGGCTTACAATTCACATGTACTCAAATAGAAGCAATTAAAACAGATTCCAGTAAAAAGACGGCAACGAGGCAACGAGAAAAAAAATCACAATCTGGTACCTCAAAGTTATGCAGGGTTTTGAAAAAGATCGGAGTTCCACCGTAGGAGGGGTAATCCCCCGTCCGGCAGAGATGACCCGTCAGCCAAAAGAAAGTTAAAAGGACCTAAACGTTGTTGTATAGCCCAGCGTCCTTGAGGAAATAAATAACTGTCGCTAAAGTGGAAGAGGTTCGTCGCTTAGTATGTCCCTAAAGCTGTTGGGAAGTGCGTGATGCTCCCGTAGTTGTTGGTATTGCGGGGCCAAATGTTTTATTATTCAGTATTTATTGGGCATCTTTGCTATTATACATTTATTAAACGAGTATTCAAACTGCAGAAAAATTAACCACAAAATACAACAGAACGGTAGAGACTGACACCAGTGCTATAAATTTTCATATCATTCGATTGAAGATGAACCAATGCAACCATTCAATCAATTCTGTGTAAACGAATTCTCATATGACCATATATATTTTTTTTTTATTATAGTCACTTCAACACTCTTGGGTCATTTGTGACTTGTCCGGGGATGAGATTTGAACTCGTGACTTTGGCGTGAGAGATATGGATGTTAACCACTACGCCGGGGTCGCCCCCCGTCCATATGACCATAATTTGAAGAGCCCCTTTCTCATTAGAAGCTCATTGTCACTGTCAATTGAGTCACTCACTATCATTTGATATACGACAGTGGAGTATGGAAGAAATCCAGCAAAATGGTCCGAACAGACAAGTTGACCCGATGTCGGATCAATGTAAGGCTAATTTAAGGTCGATATCAACGCAATGTCGTGTTGTTGTCGGGTCAATTTTGAGTTTATGTCGGGTCAATGTCGGGTCAATGTCGGGTCAACATCGGGTTGGGGTTTGGTAGAAGTCAGGTTGGTGTCAGGTTGGCTTAGCTTTTTCGCCGGAATGTCGACCAGAGCTCCGTTTATGTGTAGGTTACACTCAATTGAATGATATATAGCGTTTCTCAAATGAGAAAGATCCATGCCTTCGTCAAATGACTAAGCAACTGATATCACCCATTCTGAGGAGGTTCCCTTTGATAGAGAATAGCTCGTGTTCTCATTTTCATCAAAAATGTTCAAATGATTTTGAGAATTTACAGCACTGACTGACACAGAGTTGTCCTTTCTTTAGTGATTTTTTATTCTGAAGAAGCACGCACCACACAGATAATAGAAAATTTATAACTTATATATACATGTCCGTTGCATGGGTTTCGAACCATGTCTTCCCAATCACCAGCCACTTGCCTTGCCATCTGAGCTATCCTAGAATACATCATATGGGCTGCTCAATATTCAATAAAAGCTTGCTTGAAACTGAATACCTATCAGCACTCCCGATGAATTCATTCATCTTTGTTTTACATGAGATCAATTCTACCTCTTCACCTCTCCAATTTCTTAGGAAAGGATGCTGGCTTATTTATTAAACTAAATCAATGAGTTTGTTGTCGTGAGTGATGTGATCGATGGTTACGATTTAGAACACAAACAAAAAAAGGGTTGAGCTTGGGATTGAACTCACGACCTTCTACTTGGAAAGCGGAAACGGTAACCACTACTCTACTGATATCGTATTGTTGCTAGACTAAACCAATGTTGTGAAATAATAAATCTAATTCGTCTGTTATAAAGCATTTAGAAAGCCTGTAATTAAAACATGGACGTATAGTGGTATAAGAGCTATTTTGCTGACTGTATTCATTTTATACAGTAACATTGTAAAGCAATGCAATGAAATCTAATAATAGAGCTAGAAAACATTTATAAGACGTCTAATAAAGCATTTTATGAAATAAATTGAAAACAGTCGTATTAAAGCATTAATCTATGTGCAAATTACACTTACTCAGTTTGATATTTGATCAAACTTCTGGTTCTGAGTCAAGAAGACAGTCAACGTTTATAAAGCTTGTAATAAGTAAATTAATCATATAAAAGAGAAAAAAACGGAATAAAGGCGCATCTATCCATCTCAATGAGCTTTAACATAAATTAACATCATGTTTATTCAAAATGTATGCTTATTTATGACTTTGAATTGTTTGTTGGGAAAACCAACAGGCTCAGTGATAAAAGTATAAAACCCAATATAGTTTTTATGACTCAGCTGAGTTTTCAATTGCAGTTAAACAAACTTGGATAGTGTTATGAGGCTCGAGCACTCTTGGCTCAGTGCTTTTGGTGGGAATCAACTAAAAAAGAGCAAAACAGTTTTAAACTTGAGAAAATTTTCAAGCAGTTTTCCATTGACTTTCAAAATAAAATCAATCGACTCCGCAGCACCTAGGTCCAAGCTACCCATAGGTGACATTTTTCTAATGGATTATATTTGGAATGACTTGTTTGATTATATCTATGTAATTGCAGGAGATCAAAGAAATTGGAAAAATTTTCACCGTTACGTAATGCACTTTGTTCACTTGGAAAATGGAGATCGCATAACAGTGGGCGTCATCTGCATGCCAATTACTTTCTCTCGGTAAAAACACCCATATAACACAATCATTGTTTGCTCTTTTGAATGTATCTATCTTTCTACAGACTTGAAGTTGGATTCTTAGGTAAATCGAAAGAACGTTTTAACTGTCCCATCACCGCAGTTGATTTTGATCTATATCAACATGGAGAGCAGGGAAGCCCACCAATTGATTATGCACTTCAATTTACCACAGGTAGGTATTTATGTGTTTTTCTTTTAATGAAGCATGTTTTTACATAAATTGTTCTACATCATTTTAGCAGATAGACGAAGATACACAATGAAAGTACGAGCATTATCATGTCCAGAATTTTACATAGGCGAAGAAAGCGAATGCCGAATAGTTGAGCAAATGTGCCTCTTTGAAGTAAATGGATTAAAAGGATGGGGTGCTGCTGAATGGCAGTATAGAAATTTCGATGGTCTTCCATTGCATGTCACGAGCATATATGCACGCTAAGACAGGAATACCTATAATTCGGTAAAAAAATAACGATAATCGAACAAAAGTGCACATATCTAAATTAACGGTCAACATCGATTACCTAAAATTAGGTATTATAATGTGTGGTTGTATAGTGGCCAAAGAATCGTAAACGTTCATAATTACCTATTTTTAAATGTTACTTTTTACCGAAAATTCCGTTTTTTTCTGTTTTATAGGTTTTTGCAATGCGCTTCAGATGCTATTTTAAGATTATTATTTTTTTTTCGGATTTGATTGTACATTCTGTACTACTCAGAATTATAGAAAGACGCAAACATATTCAAAATCGTTGCAGAATACCTGTTAACTGCAATTTTTATTTGTTTTGTTTACAAAAGCTGATGAGGCCAATCTGTAATCTTCAATTCATTTTACTCTCCTTACTGATTGATTGTCGTTTGGTCATGAATGTCACTGATCGACCACTCCGAGGACCACTATGCTTTCCTAATCTGACTGGTTTCCGTAAGCCGTCGACAGCTCAAGTACCTTTCCGGATGGATTGCAGCAGCTGCAGAAGGAGCACAAACATGCAGTTGAGTTGCCAGCTAGAAGACGGGACGGATGTCTGAGGGATGTTGCGGTGGCATTGGCCACTGATAGCTAGAATTAGGTGATATTAGCAAAAAATCAGTATTTCACCTTGATTTGATGGGTTTGCGTTAGAGCTGGGACTTCAACTATCCGGATACTTCAGTTTTTTTTTCAATAGAATTACTTTCCAACAAATGAAATATCGTTGAATTGATTTTCAGTTTACAGAATATCATGCTTTCTAGTGCCCAATATTGAAATAAAATTAATTGAGAAAACGTTGAGATGGTTATCATGTGGATAGTAACTATCCGGATACCCGGATAGTGAAAATTTAAATTTATTCTCCCTCTAACAATTTTCTTTTTTCCTGTTCTAAATATTTGTCGAAAAGTTACGAACACATAAGTGACGCTAGTTTTTGCTTGCATCACCAGCCAATTTTTATATTTATTTCTTTAAGATTATTGATAGTTAATTATACTCACCCTTCGTATTAGTCGTTGTTGAAATTAAATTCAATTAATTAAATTACGGTTGCAATCAAATATTTTTTTCAAATAACTTTAGTAACTAACACTTCAATGCGCACAAACACTTATCGTCAGCGTTGCTGCTCTTTGCATAGCTCTTACGCAGTTTACTCAAAATATTAGCACAGACGAACAGACATAGCACATTGAATATTTCGCACTCGTCGCTAAAACATAACCACCATCTCTTGAGTACACTGTGGTTGGCAGTACGCTGAACAAATGGCGGTAGTGTGTAAACGTCAAACGCAAGGGAATTGACTATGCGTGCCACAGGTAGCGCATGCTAGGGTCGCAATGGCATTAACAAGTTGGTTCCATACCTGCTCGGTGACGGGTTTGATAACTGACCATGAATCTTTTAAGAATTCGACTGTTTATGGGGTTCGATTTTTATCGATTTTGCATGTAATATTTCTTTCATTTTTCGGGCGTGTCTAAGGAAACGAGGAAGAAGTTTTGAACCTGCTTTAATTTTTATTTAATTTTTCGCATCACCGTCCTGTGAGACGCTACAAAATAAAATTAATAATTCAGTCATGTGAGTAGATTGCAAATAGCATGGTAATAAACATTAAAAGGTGTACATTTGTAGGTGTACATTGAGATCAAAAAATAAAGGAAAACAGATGTTATTATTCGCTTTGATATCGGTGCGTTTCCAGGTACTAGGGGATTTGAACTGCGTATTCCGTCCACTTGTGCACTCCACAATTGTTGCATCGTGAACTTTGCTTTGAACTATGCTCAAATAACCTCGATTATTTAGCAAACTGATTCTTTACTTAAATTGTTGATTCAATAAATAGGCACAGTTGAGTTCAATCATACCATGCAATTTAAATATTTATATATATAGCTTGAGTGCAGGCTTACTTCCACTCACTTGCTATAAAAAAATGTTTTTCGGAATTATGAAATCATGAAATAGTATAATGAAAATTAGTACTTGTAAGTTACAAGATGAGGTCGTGAAGTATATGTTTGACACATAAAATCTGTCAATATTGCTTTCAGTGCGTCACAATCAGCGATTTTACGACTCGTGAGCGCTCACTCTGAGTGAACGCTCACGAATCATAAGACCGCTGATTGAGACGCCCTCAAAGCGAAATTGACAGGTTTTATGAGGCAGCCCTAAGTATGCACCTTTAGAATTGATAAAACGATCCATAAAATATAGAAAAACGTCCCATTAAAAACATCCAAATGATCCATAAAACATCGGAGAAAATCCCTAAAAAAGTGTGGATGATCCATAAAAAATATCAATATTATCAATATTTTATGTGAAATTAAGCTACACAATTGTAAAAATGTACCGCTAAATTTCTAAAGAATGAGCATTGAAATTGTAAGAATTACCCATAAACATATTGCAATTGATCCATAAAACATTCAGCAATGAACTTTAAACTAAAGAAAGTGATCCATAAAAAATCAAGTTTGCGCACTTAAAAAGATAGGCTGATCCATAAATTAGACTATATTATTCATGTTTAGGACACTTTTTTTTAATTTTGATCCATAAACCTTGAAAAATTGCTCCACTGCATATCTACTTAGATTTACTGTCCTGCCCGTGTATTTTAGTTAGAGGTTTATGGATCAAAATTAATAATATAGTGTCGAAAACATGAATAACTTACGTCTTATTTATGGATCATGACTGTTCGGAATATCGGGATAACCCTGTACCGCCAAACCCAGTGACAACCCTGTGGAAGATTCGGAGAGCTACGGTAACGGTCGGTGTCAGAAATGACAGACGTCACGTTTGATTCAACGGAACTGTGAGTTTATCCAAACCATCTTGAACACGTTTTACAGCTAAATTAAGTTAATTGAAGGTTAGTTGAAGGAGGAGTTCGTGAAAATATTGAATTTAATAACTCTATATTTGCTTAATCTAGATACTTCAATTTGATCCTAAAATTTGGTAACCTACAATTTGTTCCTAAACGCTATATCCATGATTTACTCTAAGTAACTAGTAAGTAGCTCATTCTACATCGTTTGCTTGCTTAACTAAAATAATAATTGAATCCCTAATTCCTTAATCTAGTCAAATCTTTGTTGAAAGAGTGACGGAAGATAACTCTAGGTTTGAAAAATATCCCGCTCAGCCTCCTATCGCTTTTCATGGAGGAATATTTCTTCCTCCAGCGCTTTCTCCTTTGCACTTTTCTCCTGATGAAAATGGTCTAGGGATTCCTCCAGGTTGACCTCATTGGTACTTCATTTTCCAGATTAGGATCCGGTATCACTCCTCGCACTATTCTTTCTGCTAGGTGGTTTCTTTGGGACAGACTTCTTGGTTCCTTTCGACACCTTCAGCATATGAGTGCACTTCGAGCACGTCTACGGAACCTCCTTTACAGCTGCTGTCCTACCAGCACAACTATAATGGGTCCAGAAATCGCAGACATCACACTGGACCATATCATCTACGTGGTCATGGCCTTCACAAAGCGTACAGTTTCAATCGCTGTTCAGTTCTTCACTCAACGGTGATGTTGATTTCTCTGACATTTTGAGGTTATATCCGATGTTGTTCTTCAAGGATGTTCGGATTAATGAAAGCAACTTCCTCAGAGCAGTCTCGTTTTGGACAGCTTGAAGCTGAAATAGGTTTTATTATAAGCATTATATTAGTTTAATAAAACCTATTTCTGCTTTAAGCTGCCCAAAACGATACTGCTCTGAGGAAGTTGCTTTCATTGATCCGAACATGGCTATCTTTTTAAGAGCGCAAACTTGATTTTTTATGGATCACTTTCTTTAGTTTAAAGTTCATTGCTGAATGTTTTATGGATCAATTGCAATATGTTTATGGGTAGTTCGTACAATTTCAATGCTCATTCTCTAGAAATTTAGCGGTACATTTTTACAATTGTGTTGCTAAATTTCACATAGAATATTGATAATATTGATATTTTTTATGGATCATCCACACTTTTTCTACGGATTTTCTCCGATGTTTTATGGATCATTTTGATGTTTTTTATGGAACGTTTTCCAATATTTTATGGATCATTTATTGGTTTTTATAATCAAAAGTATGTTTGCCGTTTTATGAGTCAAACACATACTTCACGACCTCTTCTTGTAACTTACAAGTACTAATTTGCATTATTCTATTTCATGATTTCATAGTTCCGAAAAAAAATTTTTTATAGCAAGTGAGTGGAAACAATTTGAGTGACGAAAATCGAGGTTGTCTGTATTTTCCAGTGGCGTTTCCTTTACCTAGATCTACCTGTGCACCAACTCTCAAAGCATAAATAATAATCAAAATATTGCTTGCAATAGATAGATATCGAGTAAACTAGAAGATTAAGTGTATTTTCAACCGATTCGAATATGAATATGGCTTTAAATCTGGTTTTGAAAGTTGGTGCACAGGTAATAAGTGAGGTTACGGGACGCCACTGGTATTTTGTTATATTTTATTAATTAGATTTTGACGAGATGGATCTGGAATTTTGACGTCTGTGTTTTAATGAGATACCTGCATACAAACATCCATTTTGCATTTCACTACATATATTATATAAATTATACATTGCATGATATACTATTACTTTTAGCTTAATATTTCAGCTTACTCAAGCAAGTCATCGAAATTAATATAAAGCTGACGGAGCAGAGGAAATAACAACATTAAATAATATTATATGTATATAATTATTAAGCAGGTTTTTTCTCATCATGTTAGTTATTCATCACAAATTTTAGCTTTATTGTTAGTATCATTCGAGCAAAATATATTCAATTGCTTAATATATCCTATACATTTCAGTGTTGCATCCACCTGTCATTGTGAGCTGAGGAGGTATAGAGCTGCATATGTAAAATACTTCTTCATTGCAGTAGCAACTATATTATCGGGGGCGACCCCGGCGTACTGGTTAACATCCATACCTCTCACGCCAAAGTCATGAGTTCAAATCTCACCCCCGAACAAGTCACGAATGACCCAAGAGTGTTAAAGTGACTATAATAAAAAAAAAAAAAAAAAAAACAACAAAAAAACTATATTATTCATATAAATGTATTTACATTATGTCATATTTTAATGTTCTGATATATTTCATTTCTCCATTGCATATATTTTTATTATATAAATAAATACCAGGTTGGGAGGGAGCATCAGGGTATCATTCAAACTGAATCTGGACGATGGTATGATTGACAGCCGGAGTCTAGGAGGGAATAAACACTATCATTTTCTTTATCCTACCGATTCGATTGTGGTGGTGTGAATTCTACTCCAACAGTTTCAGGGCGATTGACGCGCCCTTCTTAACAAACCTCCTTTTTTCACGAAATGTGTGAAATATTACACATTAATATGTTTTTTGTATGTATATTGTATGTTTAAAATTAACCATCAGCCGGAATGGTTATCGCGTATGAATGAGGGTAACTGATGATGGTTGGACCTATTTAGGCCGGTTTCACACGACGTCAACATTCATGTCGTATTTTTTTTTTATGAATTCAACATATAATTATGAAAAATGCGTGATTAGGGGAAAGATTTACCTTTCTTGTTTCTAATAATAACATAAAAAATTAAGTATTATGAACAAATGATTTTATAAAACGTTTTTATTCAGCAAAGAATTATGATGTTGGACCTATACTGATCTTGGTTGGACCTATTTTTGCAAATGCTAGTTTAGCCCATATTTGTTCAAAAACTTTGTTTAAAACCCTTTTTATACAGTTTTTATGAATTTACTATTTAAAAAACTCAATAAATTTGAGTTTCACTTCGTTTTTAAAAATGTTCACTTTCCACACATTAGCAAGCATTAGCATTAGCATTTTCTCGGAAATCATTGACCCGATTTGGAAAATTTTTAACGTCAAACTATAGGTATTGTGGTCCCATTGAAAGCTTTCGAATATTTTTCGAATCGGTCAACTGGTTCCGGAGATATGGCCGGAACAAATTCCAGGGTATTTGTTTATTTGTTTATTTGTTTATTTGTATTCCTCCATCTGACAAGGTTGTCTTAATGAAGTTGGACAGGGAAAAGCCAAATTGAGTCATGGTGAACTCAAATTGGCATAAAAACCCTGTTTCTTTTCTTAAATTAAGTACATAGAAACAGAAACTAAACATTAACAATTACACAGTTCACAGCAAAAACAATGCAAAATACAATAATTACTACAGTGTAAATTAAAAACGTTAAAATGCGGTCAGTGTCATAAAAGTGTGTCAGCAACAGTGCAGCATCGTCATTGATTGTCAAGTCCTCGTGGAAGGGTCGAAAGCAACCGGAAACAAAAATGAAAACAGGTAGCACAATTCATACAGTCGTCAGGGGATGGACAGTCACTCACCTGCTCATAATCAATCCATGCACATAACAGCTTTACAATCGATTACTTAGGCGGCGTTGAAAAGTAGCTGCAGAAGCTTCAAAGTCGAAAAGCTCAGATACATCATTGAAGCGAGAGGCCATGAACCGTATTGGGTCGTGTTGCCCGTATCGACTGTTGCGGGATGCCAAATGCAGGAAGTTACGCCGACGAAGGGGGCGTTCAGGTACATAAACGTTGATATCGGCAAGAATGGCAGGTGCATCCACCTCACTAGTTAATACTTTGGCGACAAAAACCGCTTGCATGTCAGACCTTCGTTTCTCCAGTGTTTCAATTCCTAACAGCATGCATCGATGTTCGTAGGGAGGTAGATTTAGATGTTCACGCCAAGGTAGATAACGAAGAGCTAGGCGCACAAATTTTCTTTGAACCGATTCTATACGGTCAACCCATATACTGCTGTACGGACACCAAACTATTACAGCAGATTCAAGGATCGAGCGAACCAAGGCGCAGTACAGTGATTTCAGACACAGAGGGTCACGGAATCCATCGGCAAGTTTAAAGATAAATCCAAGCTGCCTATTCGCTTTTGAAATCACATCAGCATAATGTGTCCGGAGGTTAAGTTCAGAGTCCAATATCACACCAAGGTCTCTAACCTGATTCAGCCGTTCTAGATCATGACCAGCAAGACGATAGTGGAAGATGATCGGATGACGTTTTCTGGAAAACGAAATAGTGTTGCATTTCGTTACACACAGTTCCAGTAAGTTCCGTTTGCTCCAATCCTCAAATGACTCCAACAAACTCTGCAGGTAGGCACAGTCCTCGATGCATGTGATTACCATGTAAATCTTAACATCATCGGCGTAGAAAACACGATTTCCAGATGGTAAAACAAACGATGCATCATTAATGAAAAGCGAAAACAATAGGGGGCCTAGGTTGCTCCCTTGTGGAACTCCGGATACAATCGGGAAGGCGGTTGAATGTGAGGAGCCTAATTTAACTTTCATAGACCGTCCTGACAGGTATGATTCGAACCAACGAACAAAGGCGACGGATACTCCAAATTTCTCGAGTTTTCGAAGCAGAATAGCATGGTTCACTCGGTCGAATGCAGCTTTGAAATCAGTGTATATAGCATCTACTTGCATGCCAGCGTCCATCGATCGAATGCACAATGAAGTGAATTGAGTGAGGTTCGTTGTCACAGATCTTTTTGGAAAAAATCCATGCTGGGCACTAGAGATGTAATTCTTGCTAGCTTCGAACAAGGCATCGTTCACGATTATCTCAAAGAGTTTGGAGCAAGCATTCAACGACGTTATCCCGCGGTAATTGTATATGGAACATGGACCTAAATTTGACATGGAAGGAATAAAACCTAGCATGTGACACTTCACATTACATCGAAATTCGATAACAAGATCAATAACAAAATTGAGTGCCTTGGACCACATTGGCCAGTTCCGGGCATGTTCTGGGTGCCCCCGGGGAATTTAGGGGCTTAAAATGACAGAATATCAGAACCTAATTCCGGTTTTATAGTTTTTTTTCTCCTAGGAGTTTTTTTTTTTTGGGAAATAAGTTTCAGTTAGCAATTTTTAGTTTGTTAACATTTTATTTTAAGTTAATTCACCCACAGAAGGTGTATGAGAATTGCTTAATGTAAATTCATATAAACAGATTATTTCGGCGCTTTCGTGGTAGTTCGGAAATCGGTGGTTACCCTTTCAGCCAACCTGAGATGGAATTCCTCCTTTAAATTTACACCGAACTAGTGACGCAAGGTCTTTAGCAGCTTCCAAGATCCTTTTGGTCGTCTTGAGACTGCCAGAAGCAGCGCACATACAAACCCAATCCGCTAGCTGTTTTGCGTGAAGTGTCGTTTTCGGAATATTGTAACTTTTCTGTGCCTGATACGCGGTAAGTAATTTATTTCTTACTAAAAGAACAGCCTCTTGAAGATTTTCGACCGTATAACTCTTTTCTTTACCAATTTTTTCAATCGAAGAAACTGATCACTCGGCCAAAACGAAATCGAATTTCAAATCAGCTGCGCATGAAGGATGTAGACAAACAGAAGCGCACCTAGCGGCCGTCTTAGGAAACACATAGGTCCAACCATCATCATGCGTAGGTCCAACCATGATCATATTTATCTATTCGAATTTCGTCAATTATTCAAACATTTTAGTGAAACCAATAGATAAATGGCGTACTAACGTGTTGTTTACACCTTAAAGCAGTATTTTACTGCATGAAAATAAAAATAAATGTAAAAAATATTCCTTTTTTGTATGTTTGAAAGTAAGGCATGATGACGAGCTAATGCGTGGAAAGCGAACTGTTTTGAAAACACATTGAAACTCAATTGTTTTGAAGTTTTTTTTGTCAATAAAACACCCATGCAAATTGAAGAAAATGAGTTTTTTATGATAGTAAAGTGATCTTTGAAAATAAAAAATTAGCGAAGATTGACTAAACTAGCGATTGAAAAAATAGGTCCAACCATCATCAGTTTTTGGATAGGTCCAACCAGAATCAATTACCCTATCGCGTATTTCTGTTGTTCATTACATACCAAGTGTTTTGCCGTGGAGTGTTGTAGTTTTGAGATGCTCGATAACCCTAGAGGGATCGGTTTTGCTTAATGAACAGAATATCATGGGTTTACTCCCAAGTTCTCCCACAATCAGCGTTGGAAAATGTTGCGATATTTCACGAAGTTCACCAAGGGAAAAGTTCGCGAGTCATTATGAGTTTCGGTGAACTTTTCCATTTCCATTATTTATCCATATACAGTCAGGTCTTTTTTTACACCGGGGATACGTACCGTGTAAAAAAAACCTACGAGATTTTGATTTTTCACATGCTTAAATGTTTTTAAAAAATCGGATTTTGATGCCATTTTTAATTATAGCATGCTATGGTCCATATAGACATAATTTAAAAATTTCTGTATTTACACAAAAAATTGTGATTTTTTCTAAGTACGCCATTCGATTACCTATAGCTTGAAACGGATAATGTGATTGGAATCAAGTCGATAGGTTGTATCGTTGTCGAGAAATCGTTAAAAACGTACCGTGTAAATCGCGAAAAACCGTGTAAAAATAACCGTGTAAAAAAAAACCGCGTAAAACAAACCGTGTTATTTTACTTCAGTGTAAATGGATTTTCATTATTACGTATTTTAATGTTCTAATATATTTCATTCCTCCATTACATATATTTAATATATATAAATAAATACTGGGTTGGGGGAGCATCAGGGTATCATTTGACCTGCATCTGGACAATTGGAGTGGTATGATAAGCGGAGTCGAGGAGGGAATAAACACTATCATTTTTTTTATCCTACCGATTGGATTGTGGAGGTGTCAATTCTACTCCAACAGTTTCAAAGAGATTGACGCGCCCTTCTTAACAAAGCATCCTTAATAAGTATTGCGAATTGCGTTACTCGATTTGTTGGATCGTATCGTTGGAAAGAAATTCTTAAATTCCCGTGGATTTCGCGTAAGTGCCTCTGCTTACGGGTCCACCCCGCCGTTTTTGGCCCTTCATACAGCGATATTGTGAATTCAGATCGGTAGTTCAAATTGATCTTGCTGCTGGTTACTTTTTTCAAGCCTGTCACTAAAACGTCTTTTTATTTTAAGGCCAAGTCACTACAGTTACTTTTTCTTGTAATCAGTCACTATTTTCAACTTTCGAACCAGCATAAGGCTGAAAGTCTCTATAATAAAGACAACTAAACTTTTTTTGCGTGAATTTATTTTAAGATGGATCATTCTTTGCTTTGTGACGTTTAATCGTCTTTCTCTATCTACAGGGTGCCTACTCATCTGTCTAAATTAAAAATTACTTGAGTTTTCCAGAACTTTAACGAAAAAATTCCAGGCTTATAATAAGAAAGCTATTTTAAATTTGCTATTTTTTAAAAACATGCTTTCAAAGTAATAGCAATTAACCCAAACATTTTTAAGACATGGCATTCAGTTTTAAAGAAACCGCTTTACAATCAAATCCATTGAATGTTGAATTTAGCAATTACTTAATTTCTCACTTTATAAAGTTAAAAAAAAACTTACATAATTTGAGTAAGTCCAAGATCTAAAAATATGCAATGTCTTGAAGTTCCGTTTTCCATGTACTAGTTCTAGATATTGAAAATTTTCAAAGTGTCAGAATTAATGAAAAAATAAAAGATTTATTTCAAGTTCGTAAGTAACATTATGAAAGATTAGAAATCTTCATTGCAGTCCATTAACTTCACAACAATTGTAGGAACTTTTGAGAAGTTCTGAGGAATGAAAGGAAATGCTGAGAATTTCAGTAAAGTTCCATAAACAAACTGCGGGAACATAATGGAAGTTAACACGCTAAAAATATGTAGAGCTTACTGGAAGCATTAATACCCTCAAAGCGGTTCTTCAGCATCCGAAAATTTCCAGGAACTTTTATAAAGTTCGTAGAATTTCAGAGAACTTTACAGGTGTCAAGCGAAATTGAGAAATATAGAAACTTGAACGGTATTGTGCAAATTGTTAACAAGTTTTAAGTACCTCAGAAAAGCTAGATCCAGAATCCTTTGGGGAATTTCAGATGTTAAGATCAGTTCCTGTCTTTTGGAGCAGTTTAAAGATCTATAATCGTAAATTTAGAAATCCAGGGTAGTTCCATGATGTGCCAAAAAAAATCGAGTTGTTGAGATGTTCCGTTTCAGGGATATATAGAGGCCTTCAGAAAAATTATTAAAACTTCAGAAATATTTCAGGAAGTTCACAGAAGCCCAAAGAATTTCAAGGAAACTTAAAGGTGTTTACGGAAAATCCATTGATTTTCGAGCAGAACTGAGATCCTCAAAACAATTTAGAGCTTTAGGGAAGCTTCAGGAACATCAAGACAGATTAGAGAATCAAAGGGTTGTTCAAATAATTTCAAGAAATTGTTGAAACCTTAAACAAGTTTCGAGAAACTCAGAGAATACCCGGAAAATTCAGCAAAGCTCCGAGAGAATTTCTGGAACGTGAGAAAAATTATTTGAACATCCGAAAAACGTGAGAACATAAAAAAAGCAAAAATTGAGTTTAGTTGATTAGAGAACATCAACGAAGTTCCAATAATTAAAAAAAAAATGCGAGAACTTTTAGCAAGCTTTTAAGAAATCCAAAGAACTTCTAATACATTTCGATATTTTTAGATGTTTTCATGATATTCAGTGAAGTTCCGAGTACTTCGATGACGATGAGATAGTTTCAGAATAATCCCATTAACTTAAGCAAATTTGTAGCGACTTACGGAGTTCCGTGGAATTATGCGGTATTCCTAGAATTCTATTGATCCGAAAACGTCAGAAGCGTCAGGGAATTATGAATATAAAACAGAAAATTTGAAGGATTATTAAACAAATTTAGAGACAACAGGTAGGCATAGATAAATGCAAGGAAAATTAGTGAGCGTTTATAACTATTTTAATACTCAAGAAAAATTGTCGAAACTTCAAGGCAAATCATTTAATTTCAGTCAAATTGCGGGTTCTTAAAAAAATACTAATAAATTCAGGGCAGTCTAGAGAACTTTGAGGAAATTCAATAATGGTTAAGGCAGTTTTAATACCACCAAGAAAATCTAGACCATTGAAAATTTTTTAAATTAGTGCCAATAATTTACGGTAAGTTTCATGAGCTTTAGAAAAATCATGAGAACTTTAGAGAAAATCATAGAAGTTTATTAATTATGTCGTTCTTTTTCCATAAAAAATGCAGGAGCACAAAAGTTCCAGAAATTTAGAAAAACTTTGAAATCTTCTTCAGAAACAGAAACAGAAACAAGAACTTCATAGAAATCTAAAGAGCTTAAGAGGAGATCCGCGAACTTCAGGAATTTGTATGAACATTAGTAAAATTCTGGAGCATTTGAAAGAAGTTTTGTAAGCTTCGAAAATTGGAAAAATTTCAGGGGATGGTCAGTTCCATTAGTTTCAGAAAATTAGTGAAAATTTAAGGCAGTTCCCAGATTTTCAGATAACTTCAGATACGTTAAAACTTTAATTCTTCCCATGAGTTTAGAAGTAAAGTGAAGCCTAAAAATTTGTAGGATGGTTCAATTAAATTCAGCGCAGTACAACAACCTTCATGAACTGAAAAAACCTTATAGAAGTATTGAAATGTTCAGAAAACAACAGAGAACCTCAAAGCAGTTCCGTTAACATTAGAGAAGTCACATAAATTTTAAAGAAGTTTAGAGAGCTTCAGTGAATTGTTAAACCGTTAGAACAGATCTATGATCGTTAGAAAAATTGAGGAAACTTTAGGAAGTCCTGTAAAGTTCAGAGAAGTTCAATAATTTAATGAGAAGTATTGTGAACATCAGGATAGTTTCTCAAACAAAAAAGAACTGCAAAACAGTTTCATTAACTTCAGAACAAATTTGAGAACTTTCAAGTAGTTCTGATGACCTCCGAATAGTCCAATCTGATTTCCTCAACCTTTAGGTGAAGCTTCGAATTCAATTTTCTTTCAGTTTTCCTCGGAAATATCTTGAAATTCACCACAATAATAAACCCTTTGGAAAAATTCTCCGAATATTTATTTTAGAATTCATTTCAGATTACTGTTTAAATCTCACTCCTTCCCTTGGAATTCTACTCACATTGAAAGTCTCCTTAAAAATTCATTGGCATTTCTCCTCAAAAATTCTTATGATTTCTTCTCATAATTTGTTTACTAAGAGTTTTCATTAAAATTTGCTTTCAATTCAATTCAGGGTTTCTTGAAATTCTACTCAAAACTATCAGGCTTCACCAGAAATCTTAAATTCCCAGAACTACCTTGAAAGCAGATTGCCTTTGATGTTTTTCTGAAAGATTTTTTTTTTCCCAGAACTCGAAATGAGGTCCTAAGAAATTATAATAAAATTCTATGAGCTTTTAAAACTGTGCATGTAATTTGACTCCAAATTTTTGAAAATTTCTTGAAGTACCGTCGCTTTTAAGTCCAGAACTAGTTCAAATTTAAAATTTCTAGGAAACATGCATGTTCAAAAACAAAACAAAAAAAAAAACATTTCAAGTCTCCTTTTTTCATTTATTTGTTACTGAAGATAAATCCACCCCATCCATGTTCAAAATGTGAATGAAAATAACGAGACAAATTAAATGCTTGTATTTGAAATTAATTTTTTTCTTTAAAATATCCTAAGTCATAAAATTATTAAATTCTCTGAGCCTTCCAGGTAATTTAAGGAAAATTTCCTGGGGATTCCCGGTTTTTGCAGTTATTAGACACCCTGACTAATACCGTGGGTTTGGTCATAAACTTTCTATTGGATCTTTCGCTTTAAAGGTTCATATCGTTCATAGGTGTTATGAGATATTTATTGAATAAGTCTAAAACATCAAACATTTATTTGGTGTGCCATCAGAACAACTACTTTTCTTCTCTTAGGTCACTTTTTAGTCACTATTTTTGCAACTATATGTCACTATTTGGTCACTTTTTTCTTCAACATGGTCACTAAAATCACTATTTTTGACAGCAGTGATCGCTACCAGCCCTGTAAGAGGGGGGAGGGGGCTACGTACAATAAAGTTTGCTTTTTTTTAATCAGCGCATAAACTCAAGCTAATATATAATTGCGAGCAAGGCCGGGCACACTCAGTTAGTGTTTTATAAATGTGAGTTTGAAAGGGAGAGTCACTTCCTCTCAGAGGTATGGAGAAATTTTTAAAAACGGCAGGAACTCAGCGCTGAATATTTTATTTTTCTTCATCGCATTTCAAGCTTATTGCTTATCGCATATTAGCTTATATCGTGCTCTTAACTTAGTGTTCTAGATGCACTTCCACAGTTATTAATTGAGAGCCTGTACCATTTAACTGTATGATTGTGTGGCAACTCTCAACATACTCTATGCCCAGGGAAGTCAAGAAATTTTTCTTCCCGAAAAATTCCTAGTCTTGACCGGGAATCGCACCCAGCCACCTCAAGCATGGTCTTGCTTTGTAGCTGGGCCTTTTCCGACTGAGCTAAGGGTGGCCCCATTATAGTCGGTATATTTTATAGTCTGGCGGATAGAATCTCGGGAACCAGTTGAGCTGTCAAATAGCGGAACCAATCGAGCATATCACGACCAAAAACAGAAATAAGCACATCAACTTTTGCGAACAAAACTTTGGAAACCCTTTTCTCGTGACTCATGGCTCGCATACGCAAACTAACACCATCATCGGGTAAGGGAAAGTTTCCACTATCCGGTGATGCTGTTAATTTGCGAACGGTTGGTGAGGAAAGAAATATCTAAGTTTTTTTTATATAGCTTGATAGTACGTTTTCAATTGTTGGTCTACAATATATTGAATTCTATCCGTCAGACTATAAATATAGCGACTATAGGCCCCATTACCGCTGCAGTTTTTATAAATTTATCATACAACTGAGAAGTGACTCTCGCTATGAGATATTCTCATTGGCTGTTTCCTCATAGGTCCTCCTTAGGACCTAATACTTGTTCAGCTTGAATTTCAAAGGAATAATAAGTGCTAAATATTCCTTTGAACTTCAAGCTGAGCAATGCATTAGGTACTAAGTAATATTGATAAAATAACTTTGGAAGTTTTTTTGATTACGTCATATGTTACATTTTTGCAAATTAGAGAAACAAGGTGTTTTTATTGTAATGATTTATTGAGAATACGACTTGTTCGTTTGACGTTCAATAACTGAATGACGAAATTTACTTCGTCGATTGGAGTCATGGCTTACTATTCTAATACTCCCCCTTAAGCTAATATCCTATGGCTTCACGATTTTTGCTTAGCTTTTCGTGGGTTAATGGTTTCGTGAGACCATCAGCGAGTGGGTCTTCAGAGTTGTCATAATCAATGTTGACCACTTCTTTCTTCAGTGCATCTTGAAAATAGTGATGCCTAATATCGGTATGCTTTGTCCTGGGATTATAACCACCAGCTTTCCCTAATAAAAAATACCATAAACGAACGATAACCCAAACAATTGAGCTATTCTTCAAATGGTTTAACAATAACAATTTTATTAGGGTTAGCAACGGCAATTGTGCTTTGATTGTCACAAAGGATCTTGATCGAACGAGTCTCTTAGAATTGTGACATCAATCCTTTCCACCACGCTGCTTCTTGAACTGCTGCAGATAGGCCCAAATACTCAGCTTCACACGTAGATAAAGCGATCGTAGGCTGCCGCTTACAGCACCAGGAAATCGCTGCACCCTTTAGCTTGAGTCCCGGAGATGAACTAGCGTCTGGCTGAATATCTCCTTATTAAAGACAACCAACCAACCAACCTTGAATATGTAACCACTTGTTGATTTCCTGAATTCCAGATCACCTGCCCAGTCCACGTCACTGTATCCAATAACTTGGCATCCTTCTTTTACACCACTTTCATTTTCAAAGTTCTACGGAGGTAACGAAACAAATGCTTGACAGCACTCCAATGTTGCATTCCTGGATTTTAATTGTAACGTTCACAGCGAAAAGAATATCTGGTCGGATACATTGAGCCAAGTACATTAGGCTGCCGATTGCTTCCTGATACGTGATGTTTGCTATATGGTTCGTCTCGTCTGGGGTTTTGGTGACATTTCCTTGTTAAGCTTGTCGGTCATCGGGGTCTTCGTTGATTTGCAGTTAGACATGTTTAGTGTTTCCATTTCCCGACCAATGTTGACTACCCGGGAAACGGGCAATAAAAATTGGCATTTCCCAGGATTCTGGAAATTTTACAATTTTTTTTATTTATCAATTAAAAATGATTTAATTTTACTCTCAAATAACGATTTTATTTAGCGTTAAACGAGAGCAGGTGCATCTCACCAATTGGGACGTAAAATCCAAAGAAAAATACCACTTTAATTCATTTATTTATTTCGAGATAAAATAATGAGCATTTTGAATGTATTTGCTCTCCGATTTCTCCGCGCCGACGTTTCACAAAGTTTAACATTGATGCAGGCTTGGAAATCTTATCACTGGAGGTTCCAGCATCTTTGTCATCGACGGCAGTACGCTTTAGAACAAGTTTATGTTTATAGCTCAGATGCCTCAGTAAGCCGCTGGTTGAAGAACCCTTGCATGCGAGAATTTGAGAACATTTTACGCATTTGGCTTTCTCCGTGTCACCCGGAACTTTGTGAAAGTATTTCTATATTTTTGACATAGTTGAAGCTCTATAATGAAACAATATCATGCGATCCATGAATAATTTCAAACTGCATAAAAACAACAATTCGTTTGTCACTTACTTCAAGGAAATTCCACACATGAAATAGTCGTTTCAATTGGCACCACAGCACTACATCCACAGCACTTCTTATTGTAGAATTATCACGCACATTCAACTGTTTTGTAAATTTCCGAACCAAAAAATGCAATCAAATTAAAAATTTAATCAGTGCCTTATCGTTGAATGGAAATTTCAGCCGAATAAAAACAATGCGACGGACGAGTGGAAGTGGATGAATGACATTTGAGGGACAATAAAAGAAGGTATGCCTATGGTATACACGAATAAAATAATGCGCTACAACTTTTTAGCGCCTATGCATTTTTTTTATTCACAAAAGAGTGTCCGGGTATTTCCCGGGAAATAAGGCTGGTTTCCCGGGAAACGGGAAGTTACTATTTTTGTTGATTTCCCGGGATGTCCCAGGTAGTAAACACTAGACACGTTGAATTTAGTCAGACTCGGTTCAACGTAAGCTTCTTGATCTAACGTAATGGTATCCTTAGTCTGGCTGATGTGTATGCCCAAGCAGCTCTTAGCTTCACCTAAGTCCTCCATCCGTAAGTTCTCGTTCAAGAACAGCCCGTCATTAACATAAACTGACACAATATAATCCGCCGGCCGTCAATGTGATCAGACATCAATTTCTTACAAACATCAACAAGCAAACATCTGCGGTTGATATTGCAAGCTGTGATATCGCAGCTAGAAATAACAAGCTAACCAAACTCACCAACTGCTAATCTCACCAAACTGTGATGAGATTGAGTTTCCTGATTTTTGCTTTACACCCGAACGCTACCGAAACTTCCATAACGACTGGCTGCAGTCGCTTCGTGTCTGTCATCGGAGAAGAGTAAACGAGATAGCATTATTATGCTTTCTCTATCTATGAAAACGAAGTGCAACGGAATAATTTTTGAATAACTTCAACTTTACACGTTCTTCCTTCGGATGGGAAGTAAAGCCGTTGGTCCCCGGTTCATGAGTTGATGGGTCGATAGGTAGGGTCCAGGTGTGGGAGCTGCCTTCCTGGCACGTCGGTAGCATTGGTGCTCAGCACGGAAAACAAGATCGACGGAAAAAACAAACCAAAGGAAAAAAAAAAAAACTTTACACGTTGTGAATAGTTTCGCAATATCAAAAGAGCTTGTAAAATCAATATCAAGCATGATATTTTGCTGCAATATCACGCGTGAGAATATTTACAATGTTTTACTTACTGATATTGAAGAGTAGTAATTCTATGTCAATTCTGTCAAATGCTGAAGTCAGTGTAAAGAGCTTTTCGGAGCTACCATTACCCTAGCATTATAAGCAGTGGAGTAGCCCTTGAAGAAGTCATGCTGTTGACTTGTTATTTGGTTTTATTATTTGTTGGTAAATTTTGTCTATGATGAAAAGTTTTGTGATGCATGAAATAATGACAACTCCACGATAATTTTGGATGTCAGATTTCGAGCCAGATTTGAAAATAGTCATCAAAAAGATGCTTTCCAAATTTCAGAAAATTTTGAATTTTTCGAAGACATGTTAACTTTTGTGTGCCTAACGTCTAAATTTGCATAGATTTCAAAATTAAATTAGCTCTAAAAACATAATTTCTCAATCTTTTTCTTCACAACAAGTTGCATTTTGTCGGGGATCTATTAATTTTTTTTAATCCATCTTAAAACATTTGGATCAATACATGGTTCCGGAGTTTTTCCGGTTCCCGTCGGGGTCACTTTTGATCGGCATATAGCTTTACTGTTCTGTAATAAGTATACACACGATGAACATCATGTTTTTTTCTCAAATGATGTACCATCGACCAATGACAGCTATACCGACTGTCCAAGATCACATTGGGCATCCAGGAAATGTTACGGTGCCCCCAGAAATTTAATTGTAATTTTTTAATTTTTGACCAGAGCCAAAACCAGTCGTGCGACATATCAAACTTTATGTTCAAAGTGTTTTTTTTTATGTTACTTCATACGCGAAGTTATGGTTTTTCTTAACTCGGCAGGTAATGGATTTAGTGAGTTGACATTTTCACATTGGCCACGCGATTATGCCGCACAACTGCACTTTTAATAAATGCCCTCCCCATGGACATGGAGGTTGACGGTACTGAAGCAAAGGGTTATGTTTAATTTCTTTATATCTGCAACGATGATGATTTCCTATAGTGACACATATCACCTTCTTAATGCTTCAGTATGCCTCAAACGATTAATTCTTGTTTGTTAATAGAACTTCCTTGATGAAATCGGCTGCTTCATGCAGACTGAGCAATTCTGATTATAGTGTCAGATTTGTTCTGTATACAGAGGAACTAGGAGGGCTTATTAGAAACTTCTCACCAATAAAGTAATGATCTTCTAGTAAATGTTGCATATAATTTTATTAATATTTTATTTTATTTAAGCATATTATTTTTGTTACAGTCAATTAGCATTAGCATACGATACAAGAGTTTTAATATTACTTGCTCGTTTTTGCGTAAAATAATCAATATTTATTTTACTTGTTACCTTTGAAAGTTTTTTTAAGTTTTTTTTTTCTTTTTTATTTGTGATTTGAAAATTTCCCAGTTTGGTTAGAAGTTTCGAAGCTAACGCATGTTCACAGGCCTAATAGAAAGATAAGTAGAAAAAGTGTATCATGAAGAATGGTTGCTTCCACTCGCTTACTATAGATGAGTGATTTTCGAAGTTTTGAATTCGTTAGATGTTGTAATGGAGATTTGTGTTGTTGGATGCGGGAGGAGATTGGAGGCCGGGTGTTTGACGCATAGAGCCTGTCAATTTCGCTTTCAGAGTGTCGCAGTCAGCGGTTTTATGATTTATGAGCGCTCGGGATTCGTAGAATCGTTGATTGTGACTGCAAGTGGATTTGGCAGGTTTTGTGTGTCGGACGCTTGCTTTTTGGTCTCTTCTTTTGTCTAACATGTGCAGATTACCATTATAGCGTCTTATGGTTTTGAGATTGCTGGTTGCAGGAAATATATTTGTGAGAATATCTTTTTGAGATTTTAGTAGTCACGTTTTATTTGTAGTTTATATTTTATTTCTTTCATGTAATTATCGTAAATAATAGTTATTCAATAATAGATAGTCCATCCATATATTCGTTCTTTGACGCGAAGCGCTGTGGATTATGAGATGCTCGATGACCCTGGAGGGATCGATTTTGCTTACTGAGCAGAAAATCATGGGTTTAATCCCAAGCTCTTCGTCATGACTCTTAAAATTCATGATCACTAAACAAAATGAATATGTTCTTTCGATAGCCGGCTATCGAGAGATTAAATAAACAACAAATAAACAATACATACTTTTGGTTGCATCGCCAACTTGAGGTGAATCCTAACTGAATACCCTACTTAACCCTCCAAATCCGTAGCACTTATGAGGGTGTCGCTAAGTCGGTGGCCTCTCGTTAAGTAAGTACTACATCAACATTTCCTTCCCTATCCCTAGTTATGGTAAAGATGGGCGTGGCCGGGAATAGCGACAGTCATGCTTCTGTTACTCTTGTTTAGTTTGGAACCAATGTTTACTCCTCAGCATTATTCCTAAAAGTAGTCTAACTGAGAATATCCAATCTACGAAGTATATCATAACAACGCTAACGCTCACTGCACTTTCAATAAATGAACTTGAATATTTTATTCACTGTACAGTACCACATTTAGAAAAATAAATTTCGTCTTTTTCTTCCTCCTCTATGTCTGATTCAAACAATGCTGACTCCGCTGAAGCATCATTTTCTACGTCACTATTTATTTCCGCCGTATCAATATCAATGATACTCTCAGAACTAGCGTCACTATCCATTATAAAAATGGCAACTTAACACACTCGACACACAGGACTGAAACATCGTTCATCTATAAAAAACGCGAATGAAATCAAAATCCATATAGATTACTTCGCGAAATCTAACCTAAATCTCCCCATCTCCTTTCCTCACCCGCAAATATTGACAGTAATGCCTGATTTGCTTTGGTCACCATTCGTTCCTATCTCGTTCATTCTCATGGAGAAGTTTATGAACAGCCCCTTATTTGCTATAACTATATGGGAAATCAGCCCAAAATGCACCCCAGGACAAAACGCCCGATACGATTGTCCATAGCATTCGCGTTTTTAATTCATAAATTTGTCAAGTCACAGGGATATTTAAGTACTTAAACTAGCATTTCGGCACAAAAAATCCCAGAATTAAGAGTGGAATAGCTATGAAGAACAAAATCAGGCGTTTTGTTCGGCGTGCATTTATCCCCTGTTCTACCATACAGTGCTTTATTAAAGAACTGATGCTAATTCGACAGGTGCTCCTGGTCGCTTACCGTTATGCTTGGTTTATGATGCCCATCAAAACGTTATTTAGACATAGTATTCTAGGTCCTGACCATTATTATTATTTAACTTTATTAGGGAGGCTTTCAGCCTGGGGCTGGTTCGCCTCCACGGTCCTGACCATGTAATGTATGATTCACGCAAATTTTACGCGACAATTCTTAATCAATTGAATAACATTTTAATTATCACTTTGCGGACTAATAAGAGTGCTTTTGTGAACATTTATTTTGTTGTCTACTACTGAGGCAAAATCTGATAATATGTGAGAGAAAAAGAGAAGATTTTTCATTTATCATTTATTCATATATTTTCAATGTTTTAAATCTATTTTCATACATGCTATTTTTTCCTTTTTCCAATCAAGTTAAATATTTTTGGTTCATCTTCTGAATTGAATTTTTGCCGCTTCTTTGTCACCAGTTTTAGGCACAAAACTGTGGAATTTAGGTGTGCCAGTTATTGTCTTTGTGCTGTTATATAGTTCATTTCGATGTACTGTTCAGTGTATATGTACTCGAAACGTAGTTTCGTGATATTTTTATCTGTTTGTTCAACTACCCAGTTATATAATTCTAGTGGAGTTGTTATGGTGTTTCCATAATCTCGAGCAAGACTAGCTCTCTTTGCCATTCGCTTGAGAGTGCCACCAATGGCTTCACAGGGACTTTTCCCATGAGACGTTGCAAAAAAAATGCCATTCTGCTTCTAATACATGCTTTGACTGAAATCTACACAGACTAGCAAAGTTTTTTTTTGTATTGCGATGCTGCCCCATCTGACATAAAAGTAATTTTAGAAAAATCCATCGATTGTTTAATAAAATCTATCATTTTTTAGATGAACAACAGAACTGCAACTGTATCGTGAGTCATTACTTCTGATATGATAATGAGGCTAGCATTTTCAAGTTTATTGTCTTTATTATAATAAACTTCAAATGGATGTATTGTTGTTTGAGAATTATTCCAGTGATATCCTTGAGCAGCGTTTTGGATTATGAATGAATAATTTTCAGAAAAATCATTAATTGCTAGAATTACCCCTTCCTTCAATGATTTTTTTTATTTCTTAGAAAAGATGACTGTTGTTTGTAAATAAAGTCATGAGTTATAAGTTTGTTAATTTTATCAACGAGGTATGGAACAAATTCATCAACAGGCTTGATAATCATTTCCAAATTACAACGATCAGTATTCAGCCACTGTTGAAACACAACATCTTGTTTGTCATTTGATTCTAATAGCAAAGTAAGTTCTTCTTCAATATGTTCATTGGAAGCACACTTTTTGCAAGCACGGAAAAAGCAATCAGTTGTTCTAGTTGAAATATTACAAAGCATTTTTTTCTATTAACGGGTGTTTAATAAAAAAAAAAAATGAGAATGACACTGTTTTCTGTGCCGTCTAGCGCTCTTGTGAGAGCATCGCGACTAAGTTGCGTCGTACGGCTGACCAGGGCCCCTTCTTCAATATTCATTGACGTTTTTTTGAAGAATAAACCTTATGTTTTTAATAAAAAATACTGCATTCGTTGAAAAAGAAAATTTGCATCTTATGACATAATTCTTAAACTGTTGATTATAAATTTTACATTTTTATGTACAAATTCATACATTATGTATACCAGTAGAATCCAATAAAATGCAATAATTTGGTCGCTATTGTGTAAATACAGTGAAACCAATATTAATATCTTTATATTTATCAACAAAAATCATGTACGCTTCTTTGAGAGACATCATTAACAGGCGTTTTTTGAACGTATTCTTTTCAGTCCATTTCTAAACTCGGAAACAAAATCATTTGTGCATAGGTGTCATTGTCATCAAAACATTCCCTAACTATTTTTTTTATCATCGTTGATTCCATGCCCACTTCTTTTGTTGGGTGTGCTTAGGCTCTTGACCTGCCTCACCATATACGTTGGTGCGTTGAATTCTGCTACGACTTTATTCACGGACCAAGACTTTGGCAATACTGATAATACTGTTATCTGTTCTTTTCTGTCAGATGTAGGGGAATTGAACTTCTCTTTCAGAAGGAAGGAATCGGAGTGATGTCCAGAAGTCAAAAATTAATATTTGACGCCAGTTTTAAAATCAAGATGGCAGCTTCCGGTTTCATAGAAAGTGAGAAATACTATCAAATACCCATCAATATGGGTATTTTTGAAATCGGGGTAATTTCCAGAGACCGGAAATTGATATCTGTCGTCATTTTTAAATACAAGATGGCGGCTTCCGGTTTAATAAGAAGTGTCAAATACCCTACAATATGGGTATTTTCGGAACAGGGACGACGTGTAGATGCCAAAAATAGATGTCTGACGCCATTTAGGAATCCAATTTGGCAGCCAGTGGTTCAGAATAAGTGCAAAATACCCTACAATATGGGTATTTTCGGAATGGGGACGACCGGTAGATGCCAAAAATTGGTACTGATTGAAATACAAATATGGGTATTTTTGGAATCGGGGTAATTTCTGGAGGCCAGAAATTGATATCTAACTTCAAGTCCTGGCGGCTTCAGTTTCATAAGAAGTGTCATATATCATAAAATATGGGTATTTTCGGAACGGGGACGATGTGTAGATGACGAAACTTTATGTCCGATGCCATTTTGGAACCCAATATGCAACTATTGGGTTCATAAAGTGTTAAATACCCGTCAATTTAAGTTTTTTTTCGGAACGAGAATACGTGTAGATGCCGAAAATTGATGCTCCTACGTCATTTTGGAATTCAGGATAGCGACTATATCGTATAATACTTAACATTTTTTTCTATAACAGATTGCCTCCATCTTGCATTCCAAAATGGCATCGGACATCGACTTTCGGCCTTCATGAGTTGCCCCTTTTCCGAAAATACCCAGATTTTAGCTATTTCACAGGTTTGTATAAACCAATGGCCACCATTTGGATTCCAATTAGGTGTCGGAGATCGATTTTTAGCCTCTACACGTCGTCCCCGTTCTGAAAATACCCATATTGCAGATTATTTGGCACTTTTTCTGAACCCGATGGTCACCATCTTGGATTCCAAAATGGTTTCGGACATTAATTTTCGGCATCTACCTTTCGTCCCCATTCCGAAAATACCCATACTGTAGAGTATTTGGTACTTATTCTGAACAACTGACCACACGCAAACCAAAAATCTATTACAATGAATGTTAGTTCCGTTTCCTATCATCCTCTGTTCATGAACATCGCAACGAATGTTAGAAATGGACGACGCAGGCATTGTAATGGTTTTTTTTTCTTTTTTATTTCGTGTTCTATCCACGCTTTCGACTATACCAGTAAGCTTTTTATGTATAACATGGTAGAACGACGCGCACAGTTGCGCACGGAACCCCTTTGGATATGGTTGTGTTTGTTCTCTGTTTTGTGCGTGCGTTCGCTTTCATAGTTTTCGGCTGCATTTGCCGGATTAGCGCTGGCACTCTGCCTCCCGGACGGTTATTCGTGTGTGAGTGGTGGTTTTCTCGCTTTCCGAGAAGTTTTAGAATCGAGAAAGAAACATGATTCATCATGTTTGCAAAATTGCAAGCATCAGAAGATTTGGCGCTGCGTGGTTTGATTGTTTCTCGTGGACCAGAAATTTGTGGCATCGCAAGTGAAAATTTTAATTTCAGTTTATGTACGCGCTGCAAGGTGCGTGAAAGAGTTGGCACGATCGGTGTTCATGTTGGTACACTTGCAACTATTTTTGCAAAAAAAAAAAAATAAGTACTTTGACTATATGTTTTTTGTATTACTTCTACGTGAAGTCAACGATTTACAAAAAAAAAAAAATAAAGGTTTTTCGAAAGAAATTGATATCGAAAGTGTACCAAAAGTGCTTCTGAACGGGTTTCGCAGTTGGGTGTGGTGAAATTCGTGGTTGTTTTCAGTGAAAATTCCGTATCACAAATTTGCTCACCGAGTTCCCTTTTTTTTGCCGTTCGACGACATCGGGAATGCGCTCCCGGATATATTGATTTGGTGAGTACGTTCCAGTTGAGGATTGTTCTTGTACATTTCTCGATTGCATTTTCGAGGGGACGTGTCTGCTTTTGTGGGCAGTGCGTTTGATGGTCGGGTTGGTAGTATCCTTTTAAATATAATGTCTCATGTCTATATAACCTCAATTTTCGGTCTATTGATTCAATACTTTAGCATTATATTTTCAAAACATACAATGATGAATTATGTCATTTCATGGCACATAAAACAAAAAGTGTGTGTATAGGACCCAACGATCTAGGTTATTTGTATTTTGTAAAACATCTTTTTTTTTATTATATTTTTCATTTTACTACATATTTTATATACATTATATATCACATGATTATATATAAATTCATAATGTAAATTACAATAAATACTGGGACGGGAGGGAGCATCAGGGCATCATTGAAGTTGTAACTGGACAATGGAGTGGAGTGCCAACCGGAGTCTAGGAGGGAATGTGCACTGTCATTTTAGATAGTTACATTTCACTCCAACAGTTGCAATGAATTTGACGCGCTCTTCTTAAACAAACCATCCCGTGGAAAGCTTAACATGTATTGCGAATTTCGTTATTCATTTTGTTGGATCATATTGTTGGAAGGAGATTCTCTTATTCCCGCGGGTTTCGCGTAAGTGCCTCTGCTTACGGGCCCGTCCAACCCTTTTTGGCCCTTCATACAGCAGTATGTTGAATTCAGAATGATGATAGAATTTGATCTTGCTGTTGAGTGGAGCCGCATGCAGGGCAAGACCCAAGCTAGGATGGTGGCTACTTACATACATACATACAACATGGTAGAACGACGCGCACACTTGCAGAAAAAGCATACGAAGTCGAGTATGAGAGGAAATGAGCGCTTCGTGTTTGCTTTTAGTCTGTCCATATTCAGAAGCATGGAGAGAGCAGTGGAAAAAACATCTAGGAAGCTGCTAAAGACCTTGCGTCACTAGTTGAGCGAAAATTTAAAGGAGGAATTCCATCGTAAGGTTGGCTGAAAGGGTAACCACCGATTTCCAAACTACCACGAAAGCACCGAATGAATATGTTAATATGAATTTACATTAAGCACTTCTCATACACCTTCTATGTGTGAATTAATTTGGAATAAAATGTTAACAAACTAAAAATTGCTAAAAGAACTATAAAACCGGAATTTCTGATATTTCGTCATTTTAAGCCCCTAAATTCCCCGGAGGCACCCTAAACATGCCCGGAAGTGGCCAATGTGGTCCAAGGCACTCAATTTTGTTATTGATCTTGTTATCGAATGATAGGTTTTATTCCTTCCATGTCAAAATTAGGTCCATGTTCCATATACCCTGGACCTTATTCCGGCCATATCTCCGGAACCAGTTGACCGATTCCAAAAATATTCGATAGCTTTCAACGGGACCACAATAATCTATAGTTTGACGTTTAAAATTTTCCAAATCGCGTCAATGATTTTCCGAGAAAATGAGCCATAATGAATAGTTTATGCGTGGAAAGTGGATTTTTTTAAAAACGAAGTTAAACTCAAATTTCTTGATTTTTTTAAAGAGCAAGTTCATAAAAAACTGTATGAAAAGGGTTTTTTCATGATACCAATAAGCTCTAAACAAAATTTTTGAACAATTATGGGCTAAACTAGCATTTGCAAAAATAGGTCCAACCATCATCATTTTTTAGGTCCAACCAAGATCAGTATAGGTCCAACCAACATCATATTTTTTTGCTGAATAAAAACCTTTTATAAAATCATGTGTTCATAATATTTAACTTTTTATGTTATTATTAGGAACAAGAAAGGTAGATCTTTCCCCTAATCATGCATTTTTTTATAATTATATGTTGAATTCATAAAACAAATACGACATGAATGTTGACGTCGTGTAAAACCGGCCTAAAAAGGTCCAACCATCATCAGTTATCCTAATAGTAAATTTCAGAATCCGCGTAAATTCCGAAATCCGCGTAAAAAAAAACTGCGTAAAAAGCGACTCCCACGCAAACCAAAAATCTATTACAATAAATGTTAGTTCCGTTTCCTATCATCCTCTGTTCATGAACATCGCAACGAATGTTAGGAATTGACTATGCAAGCGATGTAATGATTTTTTGTCTTGTTTTATTTCGTGTTAGCGTGGATATTTCGACTATACCAGTAAGATTGTAGAACGACGCACATTGTAGAACATTGTAGAACGACACACACACTTGCCTCGAATCTCTCCAGCAGATAAAGCATACGATGTCGAGTATGCGAGAAAATGAGCGCTTCATGTTTGCTTTTAGGATTCCCATATTCAGAAGCATGGAGAGAGCAGTGGAGAAAGCATAGATCTGATAATCGCAACGTTCGTGGTTCGAGTCCAGTCAGCCGGCAGTCTGTTCCCAATTTTTTCGACATAACTAATTTACCTCACTAATACACTCTACATTTTTCGGCCTCCAATTTTCTTGCATTGGACCGCAGCTAGGTATATTGCATCCTCGGTTCATGCGGTCTCCACTAACATCCTCTGATGATGAATCCCACATAATTGTAAGCGAAGCTTACATCCCCCGGTTGGGTGCAGTTGTTCTTTATTCGTTCACAAAAATGCAAGAAGCTTCGACTGCGATTTTGATAAAATATTAGATTAAAATTCAGGAAACTATGATAACATTAGAAATAGATTGAACATTGTCGATTGGCAAGCAATATTGAGAACTGCAGAAAATGTTGAATGTGCAGTTAACATATTCTATACTGTGTTATTTGAGAAAAACATCCGGCTTGGTACAAAAGGTAAATAAAAAATTTAAAAATATAGTAGTGTAGAATCTTTGGTGTACTATTTAGACATTAGCAATCAGTTAAATTCCTGACGTAAATATGGCATTTGAGGAGCACAATTTAAAAACTTGTCCTATAAACTTCTTCAATTTCGTGAAAACCAAATTAAAATTTGACAATTTTACTTCATTTGGACGATAGGGTAAGTGAGAACTCGGAAGATATATGCAATTTGTTTGCAAATTCCTTCCAAGAAATCTATACTATGTTTTCAAAAGTGGACAGTAACCGTGAATATTTTGGATCTTATCCAACATTTACAATTATGATCAGCGTGAGTCAAATCAATGTTCGATATATCTCAAAGGGTTTAAAAAATTGAGCTGCATCTAAAGGTCCTGGCCTTGACGGAGTTTTTAGACTTTAGAAACTGAACTTACTGCTCCATTATGTTGGATTTTCAATATGCCACTGGTATCCGCAAACTTGAGGAAGGTACGAATCGGGTTGATCATCTCTCTTTAACAAACTCCCCAGTTGGAAAGGGACGGTGAGGGGTTGCCTGTGCCTGTGTCATCAGCGAACAAAGGTTTGTGGCAACCGAAGGTCCGTAGTGAAAATGTTATACAATATAGGCCCAAGAACTCTACCCTGAGGAACTCCTGCGTTAACAGGTAGTCGATCAGATTTGAAAATTTGATAATTTACCTGCAGAGTTCTGTCAGTTAAATAATTTTGAACTAATTTCAAAATAAAACTTTTACATATTACGAATGAAACCTTGTCGAATGCTTTTTCTATGTCTAGAAGAGCAACTCCAGTTGAGCAGCCTTCAGATTTGTTTGAACGAATTAAATTGGTAACTTGTACCTCTACCCATGGCGATATCCAAACTGCTCACGGCTGAAATTCTCTTTAAGGGGTTACGCCTACCTGCAAACTTTCAAAAAATCGATTTTTTTATATTGCTCTAATCGAAATTATATAAAGTCAAGAATATTTCCTCAAAAGATCAAGTTGATCCGATGAAAATTGTGAAAGTTATGCGACGTACAAAAATATTCACTTATAGTGGACTAAACCCAACTTGAAACTTTAAACGCGATTATCTCGGGATCATATTTTCAAAACCGGTGCCAAAAATTTCTCGAAATGTATACATTCGATTCGTCCGATTCGTTTTGATTTCTGTTCAGTACTATTTTGTGCAGTCCACGATCGTTCGGATTTCGTCTATCATTTAATTTCGATTTTTTACAGCCGATCAAAGACAAATTTTAAGGATCAAAAATCGGCACTTAAACTTTGCAAGGCCGCCATTTTGTCAAAAAAATTAAAAAAAAAAAACGATCGAACAAGGACTAGTTTAACACATGCTTAACGATTTGGCAAGGTTTTTTTTTTTATTTCAGATGATTACATCACAAACCGCAGTTGGCACCACAAAAAGCGTTTTTTAGAACATCGTCCACGGGGAGCAGCCGTGCGGGGCACCAGGACCTCGTTTTTACAGCATCGACTGATAAATGTACCATTTAATGTGTGTTCAATAAACGGCAGAAAACCGATTTTCAATATGTTGCGTCGTTTTCGAGAAAAGAAAATCCAAACTTTCACTTTTTTTCGGTCTTGCAGGTAGGCGTAACCCCTTAATAAAGAAAGAAAAGATAAGATGACTGCTCATCTGCAAAAATTGAGTTCGTATTGATGTGAAGCATCATTCTATTTAAAATTACTTATTCAAAAAGTTTACTTATTGAAGAAAGCAAACTTATTGGACTAGAAGCTTGAGCTGGATTTTTATCCGGCTTCAAAATTGGAACAACTTTTGCATTTTTCCATTTATCAGGAAAGTATGCCAAATGGAACCATCTGTTAAATAATTTTACCAAGCAAGACAAGGTACTCTCTGGGAGTTTTTTTTATGAGGATATAGAAAATTCCATCATCATCTGTAGCTTTCATATAATGAAACTTTTTAATTTTAGATCTCACTTCGGCCAAATCAGTCCCCCAGGAATGATCAAAAATACTTTCCCAAGAGAAAATATTCAGATAATCAGAGAATGATTCTCAATAGGACTAGTAAGACCCACACTGAAATTATGGGAACTCTCGAATTGCTTAGCAAGTTTCTGAGCTTTTTCCAGATTCCAGTAAAAGTTTTGCTCCTCATTGCAGAGAATCGCTTTTTAATTTGGTTTTGCAAATCCCGCCAGATAACTTTCATGGCAGGATCACGTGTTCTTTGATATTGCCTCTTACGGACATTTTAAAGACGGATCAAGAGCTGAAGATCGTCGTCTATTATAATTGAATCGAATTTAACCTCGCATTTTAATAATGAGGCAGCAGTTGAAGCAAGAGCCGACTATAGAAGTAATCAGAGATTCAAGAACAAAATTAACATCATCTTTGCTTTGCAAATGAATGTTTGGATCAAAGCTATTTTCCATAAATGTTAGATATTGCTCCCAATCAGCTCTACGGTAGTTGAAAGTAGAGCTGTTGGGATTAGAAATAATTTCTTAGGATATTTGAAAAGTTACTGAAAGGTGAACAGAACCGAAGTCAGCATGGGTAACCAATTGGCCACAAAGTTGACATCAGTTACGACCAATAGTTGAGGGATTTCTTGCTGAAGAAAAGCATGTTGAGCTGTTTGGATATTGAATAGTGTAACAATCATCAAAAAAAACAGCAGAACAATCACATTTTTCGGTCTCCATTTTTTTTGCATTGGACCGCAGCTAGGTATATCACATCCTCGGTTCATGCGGTCTCCACTAACATCCTCTGATCATGAATTCCACATAATTGTAAGCAAATCTTACATCCCCCGGTTGGGTGTATCTGTTTGTTCGCTGATATCTCAGCAAAATGTTATTTGTTAGCTGAGTCTCGGCAATTGTTTTACTGAATTTCAGCAAAATAACTTCAGAACTGCTCGGCTGTTGGAATCTCGGCGAACAAAATTAAGCGTGCAGGAGTCAGAATTTATTTACTGGGTTTTTGAATACCTGAAACACTCGGTTAAAATTCAGTTCGTTATTCGCAAAGATTCGTTAAACCGACAAATTTTATTTTTCATCATTAATCGGAATTAACAAAAGTAAGTCTGTAAATTTCCGTAACACATTTTCTCAACTTTGAATATTCCACAGATTTTTTAAATTTTACCGAACAGTTCCGCAATTCAAAAACTCGGTAAAAATTACTGACTAGATAAGTGTGTAAGGGAGAACAGCCCATAATGCACCCCTGGGGTAAAATGCCCACTTATAGAAAAACAGCGATAACTTTTCCTCAGATGCATTTTCCGGGTAACGGATTGTGTTTGTTTTCAACTAGAGGTTTCACAGTTGATTCTTGATCATAAAATCATATTTTGACCTACTGATTCCCTTAGAAAATAGCATTTTGTGCAAAATATGATACAGTTGTTAAAATCGTCGACTTCAAATTAAGCTTTTAACAGCATATATCGCAAAAAATTGAACTAATTCACTTTTCGTATATTTTTTAGATGTTTTACTTAATGCATCACAGCTTAACACTCTTGCGACCTTATTTCTGATGTAACATAAAGGAATAATCATCAAGCGTCAGATCACCATGAATCAGGCGTTTTGCCCCGCTATCATATTGGAACCAATTTATAAAATACCTTGAAAATCATGAAAATGCATCGTTCTATAGTTCGAAATCACTTGATCTTCGTAGAAAACATGGTAATGAACCAAACACCATTACTTTCTTCTTGATTTTAGCTTCCATACGCCAGCAATTGACGATTTTGCTTAAACGGTGCGTTTTGCACCATCCTACCCTACCTGTATAGCTGTATAACCTTTGATAATCGAGCAGAAAACCATCAGAGCTTTTATCGCTGCTGTCATGACCAAGGTGACTACATATAGGTGTTCTAATGTGTCAAATTAATGATTCAGCCATGTTGGATTTTTGTATGGGACAGCGACCGAGTTTGTTTACAATTTGCACTCCCCTCCCCCCCCGCGACCTCCACGCATAGATAGTGACAAAGCTGTATCACCATTTATATACCCACCATGGTCATGACAACGCAACTTTGCTTTATGTTCTCAGTACAAATACGATGAAAGCTCATATAGATCAGTGCATGGTCTCTAACCTCACACTATGGTCTTGTTGTTTCATTTTCGAATTACACCAGAGTAAAAGTAATGGCAACAGATAACTACGGATGGGACCCGAAACAAAACATCCAAAATTGTCAAATTTAACATCTATGTACGTGCACTGATCTATCACAAATCTTGCTTTCGATGCTGGATACGTGATTGACAAGAGAAATTGGGAGATTTCCTTACATTTCGTTGTTGAATGAAAACTGTTACCCTTTTTTACCATCCCGAACACGATGCCTGCGGTAAAATGTGTAACGGCAAATAGGCAAAGTTTAAAAAATCATTGCTCTGCAATTTATCGTTTGATTTTAAATCTATTGATACCGAATAAATCTTTAAAGCATATAGTTTTAGATGGTGCCAATAAATTTGAGATTTGTCAAGCTATGATTTTTCATACATTGCAAGTTTGCCGTTAAACATTTTACAGAAGTCTTCGTGTTCAGCGTGTTAATATAAATGCCATTATAGCTATAGACCAATGTACCCATTAAGTTAAACCAGGATTAAGGTTTGAGTGCAGGTCAAGAAATTGGCCTTAAGCCACTTGATTACAGTAGACGTCAGCTATGTGAAAAACCGTGGACTGAAACAAATACTCAGTTAATGGATATGGATATGTAAGCGAATGCTCTTTGGTTGGAAAAAATCGACACAGCTTAGCGAATGTCGAATATACTTAATGGAATAATTATTTTACTTCTGTTTTTTTTTTTAAACCAGTTAAGTATGCATACGAAACATATAATTTGAAGTATTTCACTAAATAGGGGTTCCTGAGGTAAAATGCACCAGTTAAGAAAATCAATTATATTCTTTATTTGTGCATGAAAACCAAAGACCCAACGACTGCGAATACGAAGAAGTCTTTGAATACAAATTAGCAGACTACGAAAAAATAAAATTTAAATTAAACAGTGTCAATTGGCAATTAATTTTAAGGAATGTAGGAAATGTCGAAATTGGTATAGACGTGTTCTACAAAATTTTAACAGAAATAATTTCGGAAGAAATTCCTTTGAAGAAAAAAAGACGCAACAGAAACACACAAAATCCAGTCTGGTATAACAGACAAATAAAAAACTTGAAAAATCGGAAGCAAAAAGCACATAAAATTTATAAAAAACACAATAGTAGTAATAATTTATTAATTTATTTGGATCTATGCGATCAACTGAATTTAGCTATCAGTACTGCATTTGAAGAATATAATGCAAAAACAGAACATGAAATAAAGTCCTGTCCAAAGACCTTCTTTAATTACGTAAAAACCAAATTAAAATCTGACAATTTTCCTTCAATAATGCAACTCGACGAAAATGTCGGTGATAGCTCGGAAAAAAAACTGCAATCTATTTGCAAAATTTTTTCAAGAAATCTATACGACATTTTCTGAAGAAGATCGCGACCGCGATTATTTTGCATTTTTTCCAGAATTTTCAAGGGACATTGGCCTCAATCAACTTCAAGTGCAGGATATTTTGCAGGCTTTAAAAAATTTAAACGCCTCAAAAGGTCCTGGACCTGACGGAATTCCTCCAGTTTTTATTAAATGTCTAGCAACGGAACTCACTGCTCAATTGTTCTGGATTTTTAATATGTCCCTCGAATCTGGAACCTTCCCAAAAACTTGGAAAACCTCATTCCTAGTGCCTATCTTTAAATCTGGCCGAAAATCTGACGTACGTAATTATCGTGGTATAGCCATTATCTCTTGCATTCCTAAACTTTTCGAGGCAATTGTCAACGAAAAATTATTTCTCCAAATCAAAAATAGAATTACTGACATGCAACACGGCTTTGAATTTATAGACTATTCATTGAATGCAATGGATAATGGAAACCACGTAGAAGCTCTCTATACAGACTTTAGCAAGGCATTTGACCGCATAGACATACCAATGCTACTTTTTAAATTGCAAAAAATTGGAATTAAGTCAGGGCTCCTAAAATGGCTTGAATCATATTTAACTAACCGCCAACAAATAATTAAATTCAACGGAAAGAAATCGAGTCCAATTCAAGTCACTTCAGGCGTCCCCCAAGGCTCTCATTTGGGACCTCTTCTTTTTATTCTATACGTAAACGACATTTCTTTCATTCTCAAAAAACTTAAATGTCTTATTTATGCCGACGACATGAAGCTCTTTTTAGAAATAAGAAATGAAGAAGAATTCAATATATTCCGGAATGAAATACACATATTCTACATATGGTGCAAAAAAAGTCTATTAGAATTGAATGTAAAAAAATGTAACTTAATATCATTTAGCAGGAAAAGAACAACTTCAAATATTTCAATTGCACTAGGAAATCAAAATGTAGAAAAATGTGAAAGAGTTAGGGACTTAGGAATTATCTTAGACTCTAAACTAACTTTCATAGACCATTACAACACAATTATTCACAGGGCAAATAACATGCTAGGCTTTATCAAGCGCTTTTGATATAACTTTCAGGACCCATACACAATTAAAACACTATATATCGCCTATGTGAGGTCAATACTGGAATATTGCAGCATTTTATGGTCTCCTTTTTCAATCACGCACGAAGAAAGATTAGAATCCCTACAAAAACAATTTCTATTATACGCTCTTCGTAAATTAGGTTGGACATCATTTCCTCTTCCATCATATGAAGCACGCTGCATGCTTATAAACATACAAACCTTAAAAAAGCGTCGTGAATATGCAATGGTTTCATTTGTAAACGATATCGTTTCGCAACGCATTGACTCCACAGAACTTTTATCAAAATTAAATTTCCATGCACCTACTCGGCAACTCCGAAATCGAAATTTATTTGCCATAAAACATCATCGTACAAATTATGCAAAATATGGGCCATTAAACCGCATGATGGCCTCTTACAATCAATACTGCGAAACCATTGACTTTACAATGTCTCGGCATAAACTAAAACAATATTTTTACTCCATAAGGCATTATAACTCATAAAAAATAGGAAAGCTTAATTTTTATTAAAGAAAAAATTATACTTTTAACCTTTTGTCCAAAGTTGACGAAATAAATAAATAAATTTATGAAAACAAAACTGTATTCTAATAAGTACTAGTCTACGTTGGTTGACAAAATAAATAAATAAATAAATAAATGTGTTTTTTAGATAAAATTAAAAGCAACAGTAAATATCATGTATTGCCTTAATTCTTCTAAGCATTATTTAGTTATTTATATTCGCAACAAACACGAAAAATTTAAAAAAATCCCTAAAATGTGATTTAAGAAATTAATAAAATTATCTGGAAATGCAACTAATCGGGTCAAAATGCACCCATGCTGGGGTAAAATGCACTACAACAAAGGGGCAAGACGCACCATAATAATGAGGCAAAATGCACCCCAACAATAGGGCAAAATGCATTACAATAATGGGGCAATATGACTCTCCTTGCCATCTTAAAAATGATGATGACCAATTGAGGCAGAAGAACGTCTTCGTTTTTGACAGCCTCCAGTTCCAATCGTAGTTGTTTAAAGATCCATGACCGCTAATTAGACTTCGGAACATTGCGGACCATTTCTGAAGAAAGAATAGAACGTTAACAAAGCTTGGATCATTTTGACCCGAGTACATAAAGCAAATGTGTTTGATCATTCGACAGAAGTGCATATTAAAACTTACCAGTATTTTATCAGAAAGATTACTCTAATCTCAATCACATGGATAATATCTTTCACTGACTCATAATATTGATTGAATTTCTAAAAAAAAAACAACAAAGTGGAGAACAAAATTACACTATATCCAATGCATACTGGTTTTGTTTTTTTTATTTAAATTATCTGATACATAGAGCTGCCAAATTGATAAAGTGTCCTAAGAAAACATAGATTTAAATCGTAGGGTAACTATTTTGTTGTAAAAATGTGTTTTCGGCTTAAAACGAAGGCAGTGCATCTTGCCCCAACGGTGAATGTTACCCCAGTCACCCCTACCATATAATATATTTAAGACATTTCTCTCATGTAGAATAATTATAGGATATCTGCAAAACTGATAGATTTAAAGCTTTGTTCAAAAACCAGGAATTTTTAAAGACCAGGTAAACCGGGAAAAACCAGGAATTTAAAATCAGAAATTCTTTTGTCACCCCGATAATTCCATGAGCGGTGTTTTGCATTAAAATCACCAATAATAAAGAATTTAAACCTATGACGGGTAAATTTCTGAAGGTCACCCTTTTTGCTGGCCCAAGCAAAGGAATGGCAAATAGGCAGCTTTAAACGTTAGTTTTCCAAGTTTGGTTTCGACAGAAACTCCCAAAGTTTCAAAAACTTTGGTTTCAAATGAAGAAAGAATTTTATGTTTGATTCGTCTATGCACAATGATGGCAAAAGGTCATCAAGACGATCATTTCGATAAATGAAGTAATTTGCGTCTCTTTTTACCTTATGGTCAGGTTTAAAAAGTTCATGTAAATTTAGGTGCTCTGAGAGTGACATATACGAGCGTCAATTTTGACATAAAGTTGAGTCATAACAGATGCGAAATATAGCTCAATCAAACGTACTTTTCGTCGAGCAATGAACTTTTCAGTCTCGAAGCACTTAATATTACATGACATGTTTGTTTACGTCTCATATTTTATGTCAAAGATGGATTCCGTCACGTGTAAAACTAGTTATTTCTAAGTGTGCGTTATGAACTCTCAAAAAGTTAAATAGCTCGTCTTCATTATCTTTAAGAGATCGAGCATTCCAATTCAAAACATTTAATGATTTCAAATCGATTGCTGAATTTCAAAGTCATGACAATATTGTTCGCAAATTTTACTCCAGTTTGAATAGCATAAAACATGGAGTTAGGTTTTAGCGTATCAGTAATCATGTCAATTAATGATTTCTGTAAAAATTCCATTTTAGGAGCAGTAATGCTTCCTAAGTCAAAAGTATCAAAATTTAAGTTAGAATTATGTTGGCAAGTATTTTGATTTCTACCCGTTGTAATAGCAGCATAGGTTGCTCCATTTACTCGCTGAACATTGTTAGTAGCGAGGGGTGCAGGTCTATACCTGCAAGTCAAATTGTGGTGAAAACCACGAATCCAATTTTTGGGAATGTAAAACTCGCAAAGTGATCCTACAATCTCGTTCTAAGCGACAGGTAGGAAACGCTCCACGTTCTCGAACAGGTACAAATTCCTCTGCTGTTAACAACGGTCAGCGAGGAACAAATTCTTCATCTATATGAAACCCTAGTGATTGCAAGCCGGGGTCCATAACTTTTAATGGAAGATTAGAACAGTCGGAACAAGTTGTTATCTAAGTTTAATGATTATTTTTTAGACAGTGTTTCATTGATTAATCAATCCATTGAATTGGTCAATGAACCTGACGAAATAAAACCGCCAGTTAATAGTACTTATAGATTTGAGGGTTTTCACCCCAATGGATGAAATAAGAGTTATCTGTTTTCCATTAGGAAAATGGGCTGGAGTAGATAATGTTAATCCTTGAGTTATTCAAGATTGCTTTCATGTCATTGGCCACATCTTACTGGACCTTATTAATTAATCATTGCAAACTGGACATGTGCCACAAATTTGGAAGGAATCCGTAGTGGTTCCTATCCAAAAAGTTGCTGGAACGATTAAAGCCGAAGATTTTCGTCCCATCAGAGAATTAGAGAAAATTTTAGAACTTGTTGTTAAATGCCAGCTGTTGGAGTATTTAAATAGTAATAGTTTGTTGATACCAGAACAATCGTGATATCGGGAAGGTCATTCTTGTAAAACCGCCATCCATTGACGGAAATCGAATGTGCAGGAAGGCAGCTTCCACACCTGCGTAGGAAATCGCACCCATTCAAACACACACATGGGCCAGGACCAACGGCTTTACTTCCCTTCCGAAGACGTGACCAGAAATGTTTATGCCTCAGGAAAATCCACCTGACCTAGGCTGGGATTGATCCCAGACCCATTGGGGTGAGAAAGCAGTCACGCTTACCACTACACGACCGGCGCCGGCCTATTAAAACAGCAAAAAAAAAAACTGAATTTAAATTGTCATGCAAACATTAATTCACGTAAACTTATATTTCATTTCACGCAAAGGAGTTACTTGTAAGTAATGTTGTTTACAAAACTGGGCATTCGCTTACACTATTTGCAACTTTTCATGCAATGTCTCAGAATTTTACACGATTTATAATGTATAGTTATAAAATATGTGACGCTCCATTTATGTGCATCATATTGAACAGAATTTTACTCTACTTTTTCGAACAGTGTGTATTTGGTCTTAAAATGCAAGTCATTTTTCACTAGAATTTTGTCTTATACAACAACATATATTTTTTCTGATGTGAAACCGGGTTCCAACGGAACAACGGCAAAATTGATAGGTTCGTATATTTTTGCCGGTGCACTCATGTATTTTTTTTTACAAACTCATTCTATTTACAATATGCATCTCATCTTTCTTCAAATCGAATTCTAACAATTCAAAACAGTGAAAATTCTTGTGGTAAGCGTGGGATTCAACATTTTCTAGACCGCTTAGGAAATTGAGTCCGTCGCTAGTTTGAACGGATCTTCCTGCGGACCATCTGGTGACCACTTGGAGCCAATAACCAGCTAATATATGAAAAATCAACATTTTCTACATTCCATATAGGGTAAATGACGGCTTCGGCAACATATTATTCTTTTATCGTCAAGGGGGTAAACAACGTCCTTGAGAGCTCAATTTTGGCATGTGAATACATTGTTTCAGAGCATCTATTGGCCAAATTTGAGTGCTCTAGGACTTTGCTTACCCTCCTGACGATAATAGGTGCTACTGTACCTATAAAGTCTCCACTCTAAATGTGATAAAAAGTAAAACTAGCATTAATGATAAGAAGGCAGAATATATTCCGAATAAACCACAGTCTGGCTAATGTAGCACAAACAACATGTGCATTTTATGTTTTTTACATATCTTACAGCTGTCACATTAATCGAATGTGTGTATGTGTGTTTTGTGAGTGTAAAAAATTGTTTGCATAAGAAAAATCACCGCTTATTGCATCCCATACAAACTATTTATCGTTTATTTATTGATTCCAATTAAATATCAAACAATCTCAACCTTAGGCCTCAAATATATGTTCAGGCATGTTTGTGTCATGCAGTGACAGTCGAGAATATCAGGTTTCAATATTTTGGTGGTGGTACATTTGCAGGCAAATTTCTGTTCATTGGCTAAAATAAAAAATGTTACTATAAAGATGAATGTTTGCGGATTTAATTTTAAACAAATACTTACGACTTCAAAGTTATCCTTATAAACCTGCATAAGTTTATCGTAAGAGTTTTCCTTTGGACCTACTGGGTAATAAAGTGTTCCTGCTGCATGACGAATTGAATACAATTTAGGGACTTGCATAGTGTAAGGTTTTATAATGTCCTTATATTTGTAGTCAGTCGATGTTTCCACTGGACCTTGTTGGACAGGAACTTCCACAGTCTGCGTCACATGTTGAACATGATTTTCCATTGGGCGCCGTGGTGTTGGTGCTACATAAACCTGTTGCACGTCATTTTCGCTTTCTGTAATATTATTGCAATCCATAACTCAGCCATTTAAAATCTATTTTCTACTCTACCAAAAGCATATGGTGGATCTATGGGCCTCCCGGGAACACACATGAGAAATATTGAGATTGAACAAACTAAAACGATGATTTGTTTTACACCCATCTCTTATCGTTTTCTTGTAGCTTACTTGCGAGACTGACGACGACTGAGGTTTACTGAATGATAGAGAAAATATATAATCGCATCATTTGGGGTTCCCCGTGTTCTTTTAGCTCATATTACATTGAAACTGGCCTGTATACCTCGCCGTATACAGTTGTTAGTACATATTTCTTTCTTACAGATAAAGTTATGTGGAGCCCTTTCATCTCTTGACCCGAAGCAATTAATGCCAAATTGAATATAATTTAATACTAGCTAATGATTGTTTGCAAATAAATAAAACGAAAAATTCCAGGATTAGGGGAAATGGAAGTAATGTCGGCCTAAATATTCCTAATTTGGGCAATGGCGTTCATCTATATAAAATTAATAAATAGCAAATGTTTAGCGATGGACCCAATTTAAGATCCATAGGCCAACATTAGAGTCATTTCTCCAGTACTCCAGTTGTCAAAATAAACTAATTATTAAAATTAATAATTATAATAGAATATTGCTTCCAACTGGTGTTAGATTTTGTTTTGATTTCGTTTAAAAATTGCAAAATTGAAACCATTAAGAGACTGCCAAAATCAGGCACGGTGGGTGTACCAGTTACGGCCATACGTACCAATTCTCGTAGGCCATAATTGAAACACACCATAATAGGACCGTATAGCCATAACTGGTACACCTATCCTATCTTTGAATAACTTAGTAAAGACTGGAACGCGCAAAAATTGGTCGATAAAAAATCGTTTCCTCCAGTTAAAATTCATATCACAAAAATCTTTTTATTTTTTTTTTAGTAGTTCAATTCATATATTTAAAGGAAAAAATGTTCGTTTAGTTTTTTGGTTTGCTAAATCCGAACTGCCGTGCCTTCCGCTTAACCCCTTCCATTAAATTTTGCACAGTGGTCTCATCGACCTTATTCGCCGCCGAACGCCAGCTAGCCAGCTGCTCGTTTTACATGGATTTATTAGTTTTTTTGAGATTCCGGCCCAATACCGTTCGATAGGGCGGAGTTCTGGGCTGTTGGGAGGGTTGTGGTCTTTGAGTACCACAACTACGTTGTTCCCCAAGCAACACCATTTGTTTCTCAGCGAGTAACAACAACCTTAGTGTGACTAAATGAAGGTCGAAATTATAGACAACGCATCGCATATAAAACTACATTGTACCTTAAAAAGCGCAGAAGGTGGAGTCTCTTTGCAACTTATGTTTGTTGCAAAAGGTGTTGCAAATAAGTTTCATGTTACATAATATTTTAATGACACAAGTTGCAAATGCGGCTTAACTGACTTAACTGTAATGTTTAACTGACATCGTAAAAACAGTACAGTGATGTTTTCGAATACATATGAACGACATTTTAGTTAACCATATATATGTATTGGATATTTTGGTGTGGTTATGCGGAAAAAAATACTGATGCTTTTATTTGGACTGAAAAATCGTAGATGACAATCGTAGAAAAAAGTAATTAGAATAAACATATGAAATTAATGACTTCAAAGAATTGATGTCTATTCCGTTTTTTTTTCAAACGGTGAAAACGTTATGGTGAAACGAAACATTTTACTTCGAATAAATATTCGCGCCTTCTGAAAATTAACAAATTGATGTCACAAATCTGTAGTGTTAAAATAAAAAAAGTAATTTTCGCAAAATCAATTTAATTCATACTATTAGAAAAAATACAGCTGTAACAAGTATTTCATATTTTTATGTTAATATGGTGTGAAACAAGAATAAATTGAAAAATAAATTCATTACATTTATTTCCGGAGGATTGCATATGGCTGTCAGTTTTACCAACAGCATACTGATTATGTACATTGCGGGTCTGAATTTTCAGTACAATAATATTTCTCTCTAGATGTGGGTGTGTTTGTGTATGTGATTAATTTTTGGTTTCATTCGATTCCGATCGGTTAGACTTTAGCATGAAGATGCGTTCTTAAAACTCAAAATTATGGTCAAAACAAATGTAATCATCAATGGGATGGTCAGTGCTCACTCTACATAATGTGCCCAGGTGCTTTTTCGGCGCTCTAATGTGAGGTTCTCACTGTTGTGAGACGATCACCGAAAAGATGTCTGACAGGCTGGTAGAAGCCGCACCGTCGTTGTATCAGTGGGTGCCCAAAAAAAAAAAACACCTACCAGCACCCTATTTCATTAATAGTCCAACCCTAAGCCATAACGGCGCCGGTGGTGTAGTGGTAAGCGTGATTACCTCTCACCCCAGCAGGCCTGGGTTCAATACCAGTCGGCGCCGCCGGGATGTTCTAAGGCATAACATCTCTGATCACGCCTTCCTTCGGATGGGAAGTAAAGCCGTTGGTCCCCGGTTCATGAGTTGATGGGTCGATAGGTAGGGTCCAGGTGTGGGAGCTGCCTTCCTGGCACGTCGGTAGCATTGGTGCTCAGCACGGAAAACAAGATCGACGGAAAAAACAAACCAAAGGAAAAAAAAAAAAAACCCTTAGCCACAAACCTTAATTCTCATCAAAACATCAAATTTAAAACAAATACTTTCCTAACAATAACTAAGGGCTAAAGTGCTTGTGTAGCTATTTTTAAACCAATTCAGCTTTTTTTTTATTCAGTACCATTATTTCATTTTAATTTCATTTTGAGCTGATTGGAAGCATATTGAACGCAAAACTGCTGAAAAACCAGGGAAGTGGCATCTTTCTATCTACTAATAACAATAGGGAGCATAACCGCGAACCTACGCTTGGGCCTAGCTTTGATTGATTCGTTTTCACTTTTTTATGCTGCCTACGAAAAGATGTTGGCGTACAAGTCCCTTGTGAAAATCTAATTTGAAGAAGTATTTTATGGACCTAGGGTGGGTGAGCCAGTACACGTACCCTATACATACGGATTCCGAAGGACTCGTATGACTACCAGAAATATGAAACAACAATTCAATTCCAAATAAAGATACCAGCTATCTGCTGTGTAGCATCAACTTCCGGTTACTACACAAATGCATGATTTTTGACCCTTTGATCGATCATAATATTACAGGTGCACACACTATCCAATAATTAGTGTAACTTCAAACCTCCAGGATTCAAACTTTTAGTTTATACCGCTCTGGCTGACCGAATATAGTAGCTTTACATAGACTATATTTATCATTTTTGATCAGACTGAGTGACACCAGCTGTGGAAGTGTAAATCCGTCGATTACACAAACCGTAAGATTTCAAGCCATCACTCACTCATCTTGAAAAAATAGCTTGTGCTTATAATGCAAAGCCTTGAATCGAAATTGCAAATCAAAGCCTTCACTTGAACAACATTATACCATAAGCAATTAGAGTCGACTTCTTTGAGTTCTTTAATATCCTGCACCTATAACAAATCAAAACGCTCTCACATAATCATTGTCTAGTGCATAATTCTTAATTGATTTATTATTTCAATGTTTGGAATATTTATGTTCATAAATTTTCCAAACATTAACATTCCTCATTATAGCAACATAAATTTGGCCGGTAGTGTACGTTTCATTCAGATATAATCCAACTCACTGAACTGTTGCAAAAATGTTAAATAGTACGTTACAGCAATGTAGCTATTTTTCAAGACATCAAGTAATTTTTACGTTACAGATGAGTGGAAATTAAAATTAAATATTCTCATTAAACTGCAACAACACCGCAACGGTTTGTTAACATATCTGCACCATTGAATATTATCGATGATATCCATGTTCCAGTAATGTTGAAAATAAGTAGCAAATGCGTAATTTGAACAATCATAGAATTCGTTGAGTATGTGCGTGCTTTAAACGGCACTTGTCAGTAGTAATGCAGCATCGAGTTGTAGCGGCATCGTTTTGGCATTAGGAGCCAATAGTTCTGGTGTCAGCTCGATTTCGGCATCAAAATTTACAACAGCTCCAGAAACAATCGATCCAACGTCGTCTCAAGATTCTCACCGTTCTTTTTGGCGCTTTGGAACACCCGCTCAACTGATTATGGCCACGCCAGCCGCTGTTGGCGGAAAAATCGTCAGAGCCGCTGTAACATCACCTCCGCCGGCGTTCAACTTTTCCGCTGATTAGGATGTTGCTAGCGGGGAACCTGCCGCATTTCTGCTGGTGCAAATCTTATAGCTGCAATCGGGGATCTCTTCGGAATGCCCAACGGAGCCACTGGTATTTTGCATAGGAACTGGAGGGGGTGAAACTGTGTCACTCAGACCCGGATTGAAAAGATTCTTTATTATTGGGCCTCAAATAAATTTTGACTTTGCTTCTGTGATTATCGTTTTTGTCTAAGTTCGTATCGTCGTTAGTCACCATCGTCCTCCGTCGTCCGTAATCCTATCGTCCTCGTCGTAGTCTTCCTCACCATTATTGTTATTTGTTAGATTCATTTACTATGCAGATGTTAGCACATGCATTACGATTTCTCCACTTTTGCCAATGTAGTCCAAACGTGTTTTATAACATCACAATTATGAAATATTTGAAAACTTATAGATTCATAACGCTTAATTGCAACAAGATTGCAAATAGGTTCATCAACACATCTTGGTTCGTAAACTTTTTAGTAACATCTCTAAACAGTTGCTCAATAGATACAAAAAACATATCATTCACACTATGTTGCACCAAAGTTTCAAGAAATATAATGTTTTAAGGAACTTTTATGCAACAAATACAACGCAAGTTAGATTTGTTGCTCAAGTGTTTCATACAATATCACGTAGCATATAACTTCATGCCAATTTGAGTGTAACATGCTTGCTCCTCCCATTTTATGCATGATTTGAGAAGTCATCCAAGCAGTATATTGAAACAGTTGAGTTCCATTATTGAGACCTAAAGTAAATCAAGCAACAAACTTGAAACAGTTTCATATCACGATGTATTTCTTGTACCATTTAAGGGATATATGGGCAACGTGAATAAAAAAATCAAAAATTGAAGATGTTTTCTGTGTTGCTTGGGTCGCACTAGCGCATCAATCCACGAAACATATGTTTTCATCATTTGCATGATATTTCATCTACTTGTATCGCTTTCCACCATTTTGCAGGAAATCTTTTAAATCTTCATCAGTCTTCTTTCTATCTGTTAAGCGTGCGCGTATCTCACAACAGCAAAGCATTTTTTATTTCTAAAATTTTAGATAGAGTCACAACTCTCGGCTCTATCACATGATAAAATTGTTTGAATGGGCGTGTTGTAATTCGTGAACAACTGACGGTTAAATGCATTATTTACGTTCGGCTTGCATGCTTTTTCACATGTTGCTGGAGAACGATCTGGTGAACTCAAATCTGCACAGTAAGAAAAAAATACCCTAAATTATGTTCACTTTCACTCAGCATGCGCCTTCCGTGGGGCTTGGTGAAATTAAGTTTATTAGGAAAACTACATTTTGAGTAATCCTCATCAATAATCCATTGAGTCAAAATTACCTAACGAGCAATCTAATAAATATATATAATAGAGCACGAACGAAGGCTATGGAGCACACAAACGTGACAGCATGCTTGGCATACACAGTTGTACACACCAACTGATCATTTGTTAATAACTTTTTACTCAGTTGTTTAAATTTGTTATTCTTTAAAGTAATTGATACATTAGAATCATAGCTTACTATAGATATGCAAAAAGTAGATAAATCTTAACATTTGAGTCAACACCAATGAATTTTTACTCTTAAAGTCAGAGATGTGCAGTGAGCATTTCTCACTTCATTTTTATAACGCAAAAACAAATATAGTTTATTACTAGAATTAAAATCAACTTTGTTTTATGTATCTATAACAAGCTTAAACTCTATTCTATCTACTGCTTCAAAAAGAACTATGTTTCGTCAACTCTGTGAAAAGTTATTAGCAAGTGAGCAATTCGTGACCAAAACTGTGAATGCCAAGCATGCATGACAGCATCGACGGCAGCGCAGGTTGCTATGACTTTCATTCAAAAATAAGTTAAAAGTACCCAACGGTGAAAACATGACGGTTGAGTACTTTTAACTGAAATTTTAAATCTTTTCTATTTTGAATCACGGCGTGCTTTATTTGAATGAAAAAAAAAATGTAAAATATTTCGATATATTCTTCGTTAGTTCTTTCATGCCACACAATTTACAAAAAATTAACTTTCCAACAAATACGGAATGTATTTGTTGTTTTATTTTCAATCGATTTGAGCTTAACAATGATTAACAGAAAATTGAAAATTTAATTTTAGTGTTTTTTCTTACCGTGTACGTATTTCGACTACCCAAATTTGGGTTAATTAGCGTGAAGAAAGTTTGTTTCCTATCAGTTGCCAATGTGGTATGTTAAGAGGGATGGCGGATATAATCTGCCTCATCTTTTAATTGTTTGGTTCACATTTAAGTGAATAGTATATTTAGACAATAGCTGACATCACGTTATGTTATTGAAATCAATTATAGTCTGAACAGGTCTGAACGTAGAATAATGTCATGACGTCAAAGAAGGCGTGTAAAATTCGTGGCAAAGCTAATACTGTCTGCCACACCTAATCTTATGAATTGATTACACGCTTATATAATAATGCCAATCTTTTCAGAAACATATGGGAATTCGAGAAGTGAACCATATTGTTAATTTATAATACTTGACTTTTTGATCCCTAATAGTACTCCATAAGAATCGTCACTATCCAACTGTATTGAGTTCTTTATCGGAAGAAATCCATGTTTCACAGAGAGCAAATATATCAAAATCAGAATTGTGAAGTAAAAACTTGAACGAGTCTAGTTTAGGCACTATACCACGGCAGTTTCACTTTAGCACAGTGATCATATCATCGACCTCGTTCGATCAATTAGTCATCGAAAGAAATGATTGATGCAAGGAGGGGCAATGAAACAGTCAACTGCTTAAGATACAGCCTTCACCATTTGTGCATATGACTGCTTGAAGCGTTCAGAGATTGAAAGCTGCACTTAATCGGAGTGCTGTTTGTACATTTAACACTCCTGCAAGGGGTGAGGATTCTCTCCGTAGTAAGTATACTTCACTGATTCTTTGTGGCAAGAATCCTTTTTGTGGTTTTCCCCACATTTGACACAACGAGTTTTGTTACCGCAATGGCTGGCCGAATGTCCCAGCCTTTTGCATTTCCTACAATTGTATACCCTCTGTACAAAAAGCCACACCGGAAAATAAGTATCCTCAATTTCAACGATGTTTGGTGGAACTGAACCTCCGAAAGTTACCCGAAGCGAGTCTGAATGTCCATAGAAAATATTAGCGTCTAGCGAAGATACTGAATGTAGTTGCCGTACATCCAGCATCTTCACTAGCGTGTTAGCGAATGTGAGGAACTAACCGAGGTACGTCTCAAGCCCTCGACACTCAAACTCGCGTCGGAGACCACCATAATGAATAAAAAATTGCAAAAATATATTCACCAACTAGTTACTAGTTGCACCAACTAGCTACTAGTTGCGAAATTTTGCTGCCCGGTTTGCGAACAAATGAAAAAAAATGAAAAATAAATAAAATATAATTAAAATCAAACCTATAACTAGGGGAATTTACGTATTCTCGGCAACCTAAGCAGCAACCTTCTTTCTATAGCCTTTTTCTCTAAGGAACGCACACATATGCAGTATTGGTTTGTTTACAATCTTTTGCTGTTTTGAAACGCTTTTACAAAGCTCCAATCTTCTCTAGTGAGAGCGAGTATTGTCGGCAACCAGTTTTTCATCGGCAACCGTTCCATTTGAACTGCATGTAAATCTGCTGTTCTATTATCGGCAACTCGAAATCAGCTACAATTTGTAGTGCGTGTGTTTCATTTCAAGAAAACCTTGCTAGATTGCTTTTTCACAGTGGTAAAAATATAGTCAAATAGAAGCCCTAGTGTTTTCGTAAGAAAATCCAGTGAAAATAGTGTTTCAATTTGGGTTGCCGAAAATAGTCTGGCATGCCGAAGCCGTCATTTCCCCTACTTGTTCAAGGTTTTCTCACTCACAGTAGTTCGAAACGAGCACGCGCCAGTGACGTGCCAGCCTCGAAGCAGGACTTTGCTATACAGTAGCTCGAGGCAATCGAAAAAAAAAACAATCCTGTTATACTTAACACGCCGGTTGAGTCAATAACCGCATAAGCTGGTACAGGAAATAGGTAGTCGTTTGCTGTTGCTTGTGCGTGGCTTCAGATGGCGATGACAATAATCCATTCTGATCATGAAGATGGTGATGATGACCTTTCACCGGGTAGAGTTGAACTCTCGAAATGGTGATGATGATGGTCATACCTCTTACCCCCACAAAGGTTTGAGCTGGACGATTTAAGATATTAAGACAATCAACAAATCATTCTATTACACTAGCAACCCCGTAATCTGACACTATCATAATTTTCAGCAATGTCAGGAATGCTTACCAACCCCCAATATTTCAAGAAAACATACTACTTACTCAAGGTATCTTCCAAATATGCTTCAAAATAGCATTTTTTTTTTATCTAATTTTGAATTCAGTCTTCTATATCCGTAATACGCGCGCGAGGCTCAAACATTTATAGACTACTTTTTTTGAAATCTACTACTATTAAATCAAATATATAAAATCCATCATCACCATCGAGGCGAACAGAAATAGTTTTTTCAGTGTTACTTTAATTATTAAAAAGTCGTTATGACAGCTATCCATATAAAATAATCCGTTAAAAACATAGATACATAATTTGTCAATTCATAAAAAATAATCATTACATAACTGTTCAAAAGACAGCTCTAAGGGAAAGTTTACCGGACCGAAAATAAAAAAAATAAAAAATCGGTACGTTTTTATTTTACTAAAAATATTGGGAAAAAATATCAAAAATCAAAGAAAATCAGTTTCTTTCTTAGATTTTTGTCAAAAATTACAAGTATTTTTTTTTCTTTCTATCTCATCATGAAAAAAAAATTGGACCCTCAGAAAACCCAAAAAATCCAAGTTTTGTGGTGGAACTTTACGCCATAATGACTTATAAAAAAAAATTGTACGTGAAAGTTCTTTAAAAAATTAGAAAAAATGAGATTTTTATACCTTTTTTAAATATTTTTAGAAAAATCAAAACGTAATTATTTTTTTCGGAGCGGTGAACTCCCCCTTATTGTGAAATGCAATGACTCTTAAATTCTGTAATTGTAGTTGCACGTTTAATGTGTCTGGGCATTGAATTAAAAACATTTATTCCTATAAAATATAATGACTTTTGTGAAGCATAAGTCAAGATATGTGGTGTTCTTGTTTCAACCGCGTTTATAGTATTATATCTATGAAAGTCACTTCTTTTTTCAATTCGATTACACAAATATCGAAGCAGCAAATTGGTAACTACTTTAAAAATGAACACCATAGTCAATGATACAATTCTTTGCTTCACCGACAACCATTGTAAGGCGTTTAGCATCAAAGTTGAGGAAGTGAATCTAATGCATCTTAAAATCAAACGCATTATTTTACTCGCACTGTAATCTCAATATTTGCGTTGCATTGACCAAAAATAAAATGGAAGGGAAAAAGTCCAGATGAGGAGAGATGATTGATTTGTATAGCTGTATTTTACTGGCAATAGTTAAATCGTTTTTCAATCGACATAGAATACCATACTTCTTGGCAATTTTCTTGATGACATTGTCAATGTGAGAGTTGAACTTAAATTTGTCATCAATAATCACGCCAAGATATTTAATCTTCCCAAAGCGATCAATAGTATCATCATCAATTACAACAAAGATGTTCTCATTTACTCGATTCCGCGAAATTACCATAAATTTAGTTTTACTTATATATAATCTCAATTGCTTATACTTCAACCATCTACATAAATAATGCATATCATCATTCAAGTGTGAAACGGCATCATCTAAATCCTTAGTTGCAATGAATAACACAGTATCATATGCAAAAAGATTAATGTCGCAAAATCGTAAAACACGTAGCAAATCATTAATATACATAAAAATTAAAAGGGGCCCTAATACGCTTCCCTGGGGTACTCCAAGGTTATTCCCCACGGGACTGGAAATGGAATCATCAAAAATAATCGTTTTAGTTCAATCACACAAATAGCTTTCGATCCATTCACATGCAGTACTTGTATCTAAAACGCGGTTTTACAAGAATGACCTTCCCGATATCCCGATTTTTCTGGTTTCAATATATTACTATTTAAATACTCCAAGAGTTGGCCTTAAACAACAAGTTCTAAAATTTTCCAGCAACTTATTGAATAGGAACCACTAAGGATTCCTTCCACATTTGTGGCACGTGTCCAGTTTGCAATGATTCATTAATAAGGTCCAGCAAGATGTGACCAATGACATGAAAGCAGTCTTGAATAACTCTAGAATTAACATTATCTACTCGAGCCGATTTTCCTAATGAAAAACAAATAACTCTAAGTTCATCTAATGTAATTGGGTGAAAAACAAATCTACAATTACTATTAACTGGCTGTTTTATTTCGTCAGATTTTGATTAATGATCAATGAATCGATTAAGCAATGCATATAAGTTTACATTATATATCATGTAAAGTTCTGAGACATTTCATGCGATGTAGCAAATATTGTATACAAAAGCCCATTGTTGTAAACAACATTGTTTACAAGTTGCTCGGTTGCGTGAAATGAAATACAAGGTTACGTGAATGAATGTTTACATCACTATTAAAATTGAGAATTTTTAGCTGTGAAGTTATGAACCGCGGTCTACAATTACTAGGTTCTAATACAGATTTCAATAATTTTCATAAGACTTTTCTGTTGTTTTGATGCTGATCAATCGTCCTCTGGACATATTTACAACGAGTTTTCTTTATCGCTTGTGAATTCTTATTACGCGCGATTGTGTACCTATTCTATTATTTTTTCTTTATTTGTTTTCCGTTCTGAGCACCAATGCTACCGACGCCAGGGAGGCAGCTAGCACACCTGGACCCTACCTATCGACCCATCAACTCATGAACCGGGGACCAACGGGTTTACTTCCCTTCTGAAGGAAGGCGTGATCAGAGATGTTATGCCTTAGAACATACCGGCGGCGCCGACTTGGATCGAACCCAGGCCTGCTGGGGTGAGAGGTAATCACGATTACCACTTCACCACCCATAGATGCCTGTTGATGTAGATTTCCAGCATCACCTTGTTCTAGACGACTAGTACCTTCTTCCCCCCATGGCCTCTAGGAAACGCGGAATAAAACCGGAACCACTCTGTTCCATTTTTCAGTAGACAATAAATTCGAACATTTTTCTACTGCCAGTGAAAAGCTCAGCCAATTTTATGGTGAAACAAAAAAGTTATACCCATGCAAACTTTGCTATTCGTAGTTTGTTCGTCAAAATAAAAATCGTACAAAGCGCGTAGAGGCTGTTCATTAATTACGTAGACTGGTAAAGGGGGGGGGGGGGGTTGGAAATTATCCACGGCCCATACAAAATTTAAAAAAAATATGTATGAACAATTGTCTACCCATGGGGAGGGGGGGGGGGGCTACGTAGTTAGTGAACAGCTCCTAGACCCTCACCAACAGTAAGGCAGCTGGTGTTCATTTGAAACGCTAATAACTTTTCGGGGTTAACTTGAATTCACATCTGGTCTTGAGCCAAGATGTTCCCAATACTCCAAAGGTTCTTCATTTTGTACACGATGAAAATCGACCAACTGCAACGCCACCTACAGCCGCGAATGTGAAAGTGGATAGTTCCCCCATACATTTGGTCGATTTTTCCCACACAAACTTTATGCTCTTTAAGCGAGGGGTTCCCGTGAACCAAATGACTTAACAATTTGGTAGGGAGTTTCTGACCAGGGGGACTACCAGAAGCGTTTGAAATCCCAGGATTGACCTATTTTGAAACACTGTAGTGTGCACCCAAGTGCAAGAAAATTGTTGAGTCTTGTGGCGGACAAGTAATTACGATTCATCGTAGGCTACTATTGCAGAAAATCGTAACTGATAGATCTTAAGAGGAATGGATCAATCTTACAGCACCGTAAATCGATCATAGTTTTACCGGTGTGCTACGTTTGTGTTGTACGATTTCGGAGGGTTGTTGACAAAAGTTTATTATTGTTTCTGAAGCTATTATTCTAAACAGTGTGACTACAGTGGAAGTTCGGATTGTTACGTATATTCTGCTGATAAGTTTGCGATCAATCGGTTTTAGAGGGTAGAGGAGCGAACTTTTTCGGATTGCTATTTATAATGTATTGTGATTCAAAAAGTTCGCTGGAGGTTTTATGATGGTGGCATTTGCATAAGGGAGTGTGCCATGTTCCCTATTTTGTGCTTTTATGTGGTTGTGTGTAGTTTTCCTTTTCTTTTACAAAATTTGTTTAAGGTTGTGTTGATGCTGACATGGTAATTGTATATGATGAGCTTGTTCCAGTTAAAAACAATCCGTTTGTTTCCTGGCAGGATGATCTCGATCGCGCGTGATCTGTTTACGGTTTAAGATAGAACATAAGATAAGCGAAACTGTCGGTTAGGTATGCATCCGAGTGCAAGAACAAAGATGAGTCTTGTGGGGGAAAATACATTATGATTTATCCCTAGCCACTATTGTAGACAATTGTACCTGTTAGATCTTGGGCAGAACGCTTCGGAATGTTTAGGGAAAAAAAAACAGAGTGCATACGTGATCCATTTTGGGATATATTATTGACTGCTTTCGAGAACCTAATTTCACTTTAAAATCTTGTTTAATCATCACCTTAACAATCGTTACGTTGGCCTGTTATGATTTTTTCCTTGATTTGTTTTCTGTCGATCTTGTTTTCCGTGCTGAGCACCAATGCCACCGACACACCTGGACCCTACCTATCGACCCATCAACTCATGAACCGGGGACCAACGGATTTACGTCCCTTCCGAAGGAAGGCGTGATAAGAGATGTTATGCCTCAGCACATTCCGGCGGCGCCGACTGGGATTGAACCAAGGCCTGTTGAAGTGGGAGGCAATAACGCTTACCACTACACCACCGGTGCTGCTATAGCCTGTTATGATGTAATAGACACGATAGCCTGAACAATGCGTGAAGAGCAAATCTAAACATTGAACTTCGAGTGAAAGTGGAATTTAATGAAGGCCGAAGTGCTTTTTCGTAGCTTTTAGTTTTCTGATTTGAAAGATCGTCGTTTGCAGTGTCTTGCTTACTGAGCAGAAAAACGCGGTGCCAGGTCCTTTCATTTTGAAGATATTTAGTTGATCGATTGTTTATCGTTTATTTTGCGAAACTTGTCGTCGCCGGTGCCGGGTTTGAATGGTTACAACAACTCGAGTAAAGGGGCTTGGTGACCTTAAAGCGATCGTTTTTGCTTACTGAGCAGAACATCATGAGTCTAATCTCGGGCCCATCAACATTCAAGATTCGTCAATCGCTTTATTTGTTAACATGACTACATGGTAATAACAACAATTCGACGATTAAAAAGCTAGTGCTAGTGCCACCAGGCAAAATTTTTTGCTTACTGGATTCAATCCCAAGCTCCTTTGCGTTATATGATCGGTAGGACATCAATTCAGCTTATCGTTAACCAAAACGAACCCTGCTGCAATCCCAACCCACTTACCCAATATCCCAGTGATTCTTCGTTCTCGGTTTCCATCAAAGCCAGTGTCACGTCAACACATTCCTACCAATTCCTTGCTTGACATGCGGTCGGATGCGGCTGGCACAGGTATTGCCTAGTTTGAAATCATTAGTTTTTACACATTGAGACCCAATCATCGTCTATTGGTTCTCTTTGTAATTACAGCTGATCGGGCAATAACAGAGTAGCAACGTGGGTGGTCAATCATGCTCATGCTCTGAGATGGATCCTTCCCTGCCTATAGCATTACCATCGAATGACACGCTTAATAGGGACCTCGCAAAAGGGTCTTAGCATATGGGGTTTGGGTAAATTGGTTTACTGTATAGAAAGGTACTGGCTTGTGAAAAGTTGTTCAGTAAGTCAAGGTCTTTTGATTGTTAGACGTAAGTTCAGGAAATTCATATGCATACTAGCTTCATGTAGTTAGAGAATTTTTAAACTAATCTGTCCACCATTTAGAAGGCCCAGCTCATTTGAACAACTTCTCTTAAGACGGAAACTTCCTGAACGGTCAAGATTACAAGATATAATATTCAGGAGCCCTTTTTCGAAGAGATTTAACGTAAGAAATTCGAATAAGCTTTAACAGTCAACAATCCTTATATTTTAGTGATAACTGGTTTTCCAAAAACTCTCTATAGTTAAAGAAATTAAACATAGCTCCAATATTGCGACATCTGCGTCAAAATTGTTCACAAAAAATTTCATATAAAGTTAGTTTGTTAATCATTGATAGCTTTAAAATTATCATCCCCTTCAATATTTGTTGCTTAAAATACATTTTTTAGCTTAGAAAACTGCCGTTGAAACCAGTTATTCTTCTGCGTCCTATCATCAATTAGAGCAGGAGCTTCTGTGATTTCCTTCACCTGCAAATAAAAATCGATGAAGAGGTATGTGTTATTTACTTTATTGTTATAACTATTCGATGCGGATTATTGAATAGAGTGGAATGGAGCATGATTATATATATATATAAGACTGCCAGCGAAAATGGTAATTTTTAATTTCGCTAACAAACCATATACAAAATGTTTATTGCCTCGAAAAATGACCTTATGCTAAATTTGAGCTCAATCGGACATGATTTAGGGGTGGCGCAAACGCGTCAAAGTTTGACTTTTTTCACTCTCGAAAATCTCCCAAGGGGGAGGTACATGAAATTTCGGAAATCAAAAAATTTTGTTTGATGCCAAATGTCTGAAAAATGCATTGATCGTCGAGATTTGGTGTTATCTCGAAAAAAAATTTTTTTTTTCAAAAATCGACTTTCTGGGACTTACAATTTTTTCATGAGTTCTATATGGAAGATTGGTGAGTCGGCTTCTAAAACTGTTCACAATTGTCTCCAACCTGCTTATATGTCGAATTAAACCACCATTTAGGATCTAATACGAAATAATTCACTAGGGTGGTCCAATTATTCTTCATTAGGGTGGTCCAAAAATCAAAATAGGTATATAAAAACCATTACTTTTTACCAAACGCATGTATCTGAAAATATCATCATGTTGTGTTTTGGAATTTTTAAGAATCCAAACTTCAAAACATTTGTTACTTTTTAGTATCTGAGACCACGTAAAATAGAAGCATAGACAGACATAAATCGTAGAATAATTCCGAAAATTGTGCAGGACAACCGTTAGTGCTGTTTAGTTTACAGTACAATCTGACGAAAGTACAATGACTTTTTAAGATATCCACCTAATACGGGACAACCCTTTATATGTGTTTCATTTAAATTTCTACCCTATAGAGGTGCCAAAAAAGTACCCGCATAAAGCATATTGTTTATCTGGCTTCTTTTTGGGTATTAATTGAAAAACACACACTAACAGTGTTCTCCTACAGGCAAGCAACGGTCTCAAGTACTTATTTCTACGTAAACTTTTCTACCTTAGCTTTTTCTACCTATGCTTTAGTTTAAAAAAGGATGCGATCTGAGAATGTATGATCAATCAGTAGTGCGTTTGAAGAAGACAAAAAGCAGAGAACTGATAGAGAACAGTACGACAGTTTGTTAAAAATGGTTGACATTTGGCTATTTGGAGAATATCTGCCGTCGTTCGGCCATTCTGTTAACTTGCCGACGTGAAGTTTTTCGTAAATATATGTTTCATTTGCGTGCTGAAAAAAAAGTTGTAAGCTTAGTGCCTTCCTAACAATAAAGGAATTAAAGGATACTTGGAAGAAAAAAAAACTCAACACATTTGGTAAATGACATAAGCATAAAGAAAAATTTGTTGCTATTTTTCAATACCTGGAAAGCCTTATTAAAATGCAAACTTAGAATGGCTAAGAAAGACGTCGAAAAAAGGAACACATTTCATGGATGATTGCGGAGTTTGTTTGATATCGGGAAGAATTTTAAGGCAAAAACCCGTGAAGAAAAGCAGGCGATGCAATATTTGCAAAAACAACGGGAACAAGCTCATCTTGAAGAAGAAACTGAGGTTCTCCCTACCAATGAAACCATTTCGTGTAGCGATTTTGAGGAAGAAGGGTCAAGCCAAAGACCGGATCAAATTTGTAGTGCAACCTCAATTGAAACATCATCACAAAACGACAGCCAGGCTGGGTCAGTGTACTCGCCTAGTACATCCGAAAGAGCTTCTCCAAAAACAGGTACGTTGTGATGTTTTACTAATGTTTTTTTTTTCTTTTAGATTATACACCTATTACCATCCATATTAATATATTTTGAACGTTCTAGGTTCTCTAAAACCAGCTTTGACACATAAATCGCAACTGATACGATTTGTTACAGTTGAGGTAGCTGCTGCATTGGACCGCTGTAAAGTGAGTGATCGAAATGCTGTGTTTCTAATATCATCGATCGCTAAAGCTTTAGGGCACGATGTTTCATCATTATTGTTGAACAAGGAATCTGTCAGAATCGCCAGAGCAGGAATTCGCTTACAAATGCAATATGATTTAAAAGCGTCGTTTAAGCCAGATATAAATTTAACAGTACATTGGGATTCTAAGCTGCTACCTAACATATTACCATCCAAAGCTCTACCAAAAACCGAGCGCTTGGCCATAGTTGTATCAGGCGAAGGCATTAGCAAATTATTGGCTGTTCCACCCATCGAAAACTCTACGGGGGCACAACAAGCAGAAGCGGTGTACAATGCAGTCGTCGAATGGGGGCTTGCGGACAGGTATGATCTTAAATCTTGTATGAATTCTGACTATTTTATCGTTTGTTTACAGAATTATGTTTACATCTTTTGATGCTACTGCATCAAACACCGGTAGAAAAAAAGGTGCGTGTCAGTACCTGGACAAATTATTAAAGAGGCAGCTTATAGGCCTCCCTTGTAGACACCACATACATGAACTGCTACTTGGCAAAGCTTTTAAAATTCTGAAATTTGAAACGTCAAAGTCTCCAAATGTTGAGATTTTTAAGGAATTCCAATCAAAATGGCACATTTTGGAAAAGACTTCATACCACTCAGGTATGGATGATGATTTTTTTAAAATAGCTATTTCGGAAATAAAAAGATTGGCGTTATTGGAGTTTTATGAACAACAAATTAGAGAGCAACACCACCGTGGTGATTACCGAGTGGTTCTACAACTTGCCATTTTATATTTGGGTGGAAAAATTACAAATAAGAGCTTCTGGTGCGTTCCACAATGCAAGGTGGATGGCCAAAATCATTTATTCTTTGAAAATGTTTATTCTTCGGCATGAATTTGCTTTTCCAGATAAAACTAAAAATCAACTAGCTCAATTTTTTGTGTTCATTGTAAAAATTTATTTGAACAGTTGATTTCTTTCTCCGTGTGCTGCGATGGCACCCAACAACGATCTGAACCTATTAAAAATATTGAAGGAATATGAAACTGTTGATGAAGACGTTGCGAAAGCAGTACATAAAGGAATTTTAACTCATTTGCAATATTTGGACAACAGCCTTATCGGACTATGTCTGTTCGACCAAAATGTAGACCTCCCGGTTAAGAAAAAGGTCATCGAAGCCTTACTTATATCAGGTAAATGCTTTAATTGATACATTTGCATTTAATTTTCTAATGATTTTTTTTACAGATACTCATAAAAACATTACAGCCAGATCCATTGTTGAATGCAACGATATTTAAACGATTGAACTACACTCGTTTGTACAAGGCAGCAGTGGTATTGAAAACTTATTCAATGCTCTCCAAATTTCGAAGTCGTTGCTGAATGTCGATATGGAGCGGTGGAGTAGTTCCATCGAGTTTAAAAATGCCAAAAGACGGGTTCAATGTTTGGAAGTAGTTAATGATAATGCAGAGCGTGGTATATGCCATCCTGAGCATTTTACGAATTTATGGAGCATTCAAAAATTAAACAAAAACTAATATGTGGTGGTAAACTTTAACGAACCAAGTTTGGTGCACAGGTAAACAAATGAGGCACGCGACGCCTCAACCCCTATTAAGTTGTACATTGGTCTAATTTTTATTTAATTTTAGTAAAATTAGAATCCAATTTCATGCAACCATTTCCATCACAGTCGTAAATATATAATTGATAAATCGATTTAGGTTAGCGACTGAAAGTCAATTTTTATTTGTTATATGCGACAGTTAGAAGATACTGAGAGGTTAGCACATATCATCGGCAAGAGACGTGCGTGTGAGAAAATTTGCGAAAAAATCCAAGGGCACCGGTGGGATTCGAACCCACAATTCCCATTCAGTACACTGTCGCATATAACAAATAAAAATTGACTTTCAGTCGCTAACCTAAATCGAAAATTAATTTGATGATATATCATCACTATGGCCCGGTGGTCGGAGGTGAGGCCAGCAGCTCATTGCTCTATTCATACTGCATTGGACATCCCGTATCCAACATGTGTGATGTAGAACAGAGACGAGTTGTGTTTTGTTCACATCGACCGATACTGAGTGGTTGCGGTACAAGCACATATCGTCGGTAATAGACGATTGTTGTGTATTGAGAACGCTTGCGCAAAAAGACAAAGGGAGGGAAACGGATTCGAAACTCATATGTCATTAGCCAAATACATCCGTAGACCATAGGTCCACCGTTGTATAATTGGCAATGCACCCGTGTACTGAATGGGAATTGTGGGTTCGAATCCCACCGGTGCCCTTGGATTTTTTCGCAAATTTTCTCACACGCACGTCTCTTGCCGATGATATGTGCTAACCTCTCAGTATCTTCTAACTGTCGCATATAATTGATAAATATATTCACATGCTTACAATTATTTTCCTTGCTAAAATGTAAATGTTGTCAGAAAAAAAAGCATTTTTTTTTTTGATTTTTTGGCCCTATCTTTTGAATTTTACTAAAAATTCCAGGGTTTGTCCGCAAAAATCTATAGATTTTTTTTTTTGTAATTTGTTATAACCCATTAAATGCTTCCAAGTCTCAGACTATGATTCTGTCTTATAACTTATCATCTAGATAGTATTTGACCTAGTGACCTTGATCTCTGTTACTCATAAAATTCTAGGGCTTTGAAATCATAAGATGTATCGAGCTAAAAACAGTGATAGAAATTGATTTTTCAAAGTATCTTGAAAGATCAATGATTTGTTTTGAATACATTATGTGACTCATAGAGTTGAATTTCCCAAGTAACCAACAAGCTCGCTAATTCGGCTTTTTGCAATATAAGGCTGATGCACGGCTAACACAGGGCATGCTAAGCTTTATATTAGCCGCATATTAGCCTTATATTGCAAAAAGGCGAATTAGCGGGCATGTTGGTTACTTGGGATACACTTTCAGCTTTAAAAAACATTTTCTCTAATTTTACTTCTATTTTTCCCACAAATAACTCCCAAAAATTTACGTTGGTCGCCTTTTTAAAACTGTGTCCAAATTCGTTTTTTGTTTAATATTAACAACCGGAAATTTTTTAAGATTTGAACCGGGAAAACCAGGAATTTAAAATGATAATTCATTGGCCACTTTGAACTAGCAACTTGCAAGAAATGCATATAATAATCTGATTTTTTTCATTATATGTCTCATGTATTTACACGACTTAAATTGTAAATTTGTATGATATATGACGCTCATTTATGAGCATCATAGTAACATAAATTTACGATACTTTTTCGAACTGTGTATGATTTCAAAGGCGAGGCCTCCCTTAGCTCAGTCGGTAAAGGCGCAGCTACAAAGCAAGACCATGCTGGAGGTGGCTGGGTTCAATTCCCGGTCCGGTCTAGGAATTTTTCGGGTTGGAAAATTTCTCGACTTCCCTGGGCATGTATGATTGGACTTGCCACACAATTATACAAATGCCAAAATGGTACCGGCATCGAAAGCTCTCAATTAATAACTGTGGAAGTGCACCTAGAACACTAAGTTGAGAGCACGCAATAAGCAAATATGCGATATGCAATAAGCTTGAAATGCGAAGAAGAAGAAGAAGATGATTTCAAAGGGATAATCATTTTTTTTTCCATCGCTGGCCAAATTTATACAGAAAATGTGTAAAAAAGGGCAAATTACATTTTTTTTTAAGTCCGAGTGACGCTTATCATTATGGCTGACTAAGTACCAAGTATCGTAAGTGGGGGTGACAATGGGAAATCAAATTTTAATAAATCGTTCCCTACCTCCCAACATTCACATTTTAGCAAGAAAAACAATTGAAACCGTGTTTTTGCTACTATTTAAAATCCTTAACTTTACAGCACTATTTATGTAAAACAACTGGTTAATGTTATCTACACATTACTCCAAGAGTTCAAGGAACATATTCCAGTTATCATTTTCTGTATATTCAAGATATTTGCATTAACATTTTTCAATATTGGCTCAATGTCACCCCTAAGCCCAAAGTCACCCCGTCTTACGGTACGTACGATCTCTTATTGACTTACATGAGCTGGCATATCATTATTCTGGCCCAGCACAGCAACATAATGCTTATCCGGATTTCGATATGATTGTTCAGGAGGTAACTGTTTTTCGTACCTCTGTCCTCCCATGTTATGTTCACCTCCAATGTATCGTTGCTGGAGATCTTCATATTGCTGCATATGATGGGATATTTGCAACTCAGAATTTTCCAGAATGATGTCATCGTATTCATTAAACACTGCAATATATCGCGTAAATCTTTTGCTCTATGGGATTATATCATACAGATTTTTACCTTGACTTGTATCCTCTACGACAAAGTGGCTACCATTCGGGTGATCTATAACTTGCAGCTCCTGATTTATATCGGAAAGCTCAGAGTGCTCTACCTTTTATATAATATAAACAGATAAACAAAAAAAATATAATCAGAGATATAAAGAAAGTTGCTTTGTTTTGTAAACCTATATTACCTGTGATTGTGCGGTGACTTGTGGTTCCTTAAATATATCATCAGGGAAAGGAGCCAACGGTGCTGTGTAATATGGATTTGGTGATTTAATGGTCGTCGTTGTAAACAGAGCTAAAGAAGCAGTTCCGAATGGATTCTGATAGCCTCGAATTGGTTTGACAGTTGATGAAATAGGTGAAGGAGTAGAAGACGGTTCAATGGAAGTTGTTGGAACAACCAGTTCAGACTCTACATATTCTTCAGAAATATAATCATCAGTTTTGCTTGGTTGATCTCCACGAGATTCTTTATGATCTTTTCCATCTTGTATAGTCTCATATGATAGCTTTACATGGTCAATGTTACTAGTCATACCCATAAAATGTGTTTCTTCGCTTTTATTATCGGGAATCTGTTTCATTTGTCTGTTTAATTCAGCTCGAACTTTATGGTATATGTCTGTATAGTTGTAGGATGTCTTCTTGTTAGGTAACATCGACATAATGCTACTTTCTGTAGTTGGTAGATCTGTTGTAATGATGTTAGTCTGAAATGGTTCGCTAGTTGTTGATGAAATTTTAACTTTGGCTTTATTTCGAACGAGTGACATTACGTTAACCTTAGATGGCCTCGCAGTGGACGATACGCTTTCCACGAATCGCAAATCATATATCGGTTGCTGATCGTAGGTACTGCGATAAAATTCATCTTCTGTGGTTTCCAGTGGCTTGTAAGTCGATATGTCTACTCCCTTATTAAAATGTTGTTCAGATAATCTTGGCGTTTCCACTGATACTGGTGTGTTAATTTCAATGTTTGTAACTTCTTGGCTGAATTTGTTTAACATTTCGTTATTGAATCTAACAGACGAAAGACGTTGCATGTTTGCATTGCTGATCATAGCACCTGCCAGCTCTTCATGAGGAGGCACTTCTGGAGCGGCCACTGTAGTTACATATTGATATTCTCCTGTTTTTTGGTTGTACACCAGAACCTGATCTTTACCCTCGGTTTCTTGATGATGGGTAGATTCGGCAAATATTTGATGCTGTTGTTGTTGCTGAGCGTTAATAGTATCAAATTGATGCTGTTGATAAGTATCTCCAAAGCTATTGGCAACTTGCTCGTCGTTGGTTTCGAACTCATTTTGTACTTGATGAACTCTATTCAATTCACTTGCTGCTTGGGCTACAAAAAAATTCGGATTCATCAGATCCTGAGGCGATACTCGACCTTTTTCTAGATCCTGGATTAATTGTCGAGACATTTGCTCGGTTTGGTCATGAACGTATTGCTGTTGTTTCCCAAAGTAATTTTTCCACATAACTTCATCGGGGACATGGTATAGTTCATAAGCAACTGAAAATTGAAACTTTAATGGGGCCAAAGAAACCTATATTATTCAAACTATACCTGGCATGAACGGATTTATCAATGAATGATGGTGCATTTGCATCATTCTATTGTACTGATTTATCATTTGATTATATTTCTGACGGAACATTTCGGCAAATGCATTCACTTCATTTTGATGTTGCTGTGACCAAAGAATAGGTTTATGTTGTACTGGAACTGGAGCAACCTGAAGCCTCCCATTTTCCGGGAAACTGCAATATGTTTTATTAGCTTCGAAAATGCCTAAGAGCAAAGGCCCACTTACCTTGCAATTTTATCATGTGATGAACTTGTATGAAATTCTTGAAATTCGTATCTTTGCTGTTTCAGTTGATCGGGATGTGCCAAACAAATCGTTGCTATCAGAATAATTATAAAAATTTGTTCCTTCATTTTGAGTTTCTGAAAATAATTTGAAATCCCTTAATGAACTAATCCAACTGCGACGATCTTGTACACTGTGGCTGCATTCACACTTTAATGATGTGATGTTTGTGCTCGTATAAATGAGAGTAAATAATATAGGTCATAGAGGCTATCTATTCCACGAGGCTTCACCATTGATAGTGATTTATTTGATGGTGAGTTGTATGCATCGTCATTTGCTTTTAAAGTTTAGACAAAGACGTAAAACGTTTATATTGACCGATTTTTTTTTTCATATTAAGATATGGAGTGTTAGTGGAATGTTCATATGAGCAATTCATTTTCATTTTATTTTATTGGAACATAAGTGGTTACAAATTACCATGGATATGGAGATTGACCTTACTGAAGTAAAGGGTTATTTTTAGTCTCTTAATATTTGCAACTATGATGATTTTCCATAGTGAAACATATCACCTTCATAAATCTTCAGTATGCCACAAACGATTAATTCTTGGTTGTTAATCAAACTTCTGTGATGAAATCGGCTGCTTCATGCTGACTGTGCAGTTCTGATCATAGTATCAGATTTGTTCTGTAAACAGAGCCCTTCATTATTAGAAACATCTCAGCAATAAAATAATGATTTTCTAGTAAATTTTGCATAACATTTTGTTATAAATTTATTTTATTTAAATATATTATGTTTGTAACAAAAGGCAAACGATACAAGAGATTCGCGTATTTTGTTTTGTTTTCATTTATTATCTTTCAGTTTATTTTACTTGTTAAGTTGTTGTTTTTTTTTATCTGATGGATTTCCCAGATTGGTAAGATGTTTCTAAGCTAACGCATGTCCACTAGGGTGGCCCAAAATAACACTTTGTCTGGAAACCTACACTGATAAAATTTCAAAGATTGTTTTTATGTGTCCCACACATGATTTTTTTGCAATGTAATCAACAAATGAAATTTATGTGTTGGACACATACTTAATATGTGTACACATAAAAGCCATGTGTAACCACACATACTATTCATTTGACTCATAAATTTCATGTGTGCTTCTGGGTGGATTCTGTTTATGTGTGGTCACATGCAAATCATGTGGAATTTAACATGGAAATTCGTCAATAAAATGTGTGGAATTTTATTAGTGTAGGGCTCACCCTCCAAACATTAAATAATTAAACTTGTATGGAAGCTCTGAAAAACGCGATTTAGCCCCCTATGAGAATTAAAAAAAAAATCGATTATTCATAGTCATAGCTGAACAAATATTTCTAAAGCATCAAAATTTAGTTCAACCCAACCTTTTTATATTGTTTACACATTCCTTGGGATCCCTACTAAAAGAGTAAAATTTGTCACAGCCTGCTAGATTAGATGCTCAATTTTTCATGACATTTTTTCAATTAATCATTTTGCTCGACCATTTTCCACAGAGATGGTGCTGTTCCGCTAGTAGGAAGTGATAAAAATTCTCATATAGAAATTAAAAGAAGTGCGAATAATTCGCTTCTGGTTCATGTTCAGGTCAAACAAAGTGAACGACAACCTAAAGAAATTAGTTAGGGGCTTTGTCGTTCAGTTTTCCCGGAAATTAATGCTAAACAAGCTACAATTAAATAAAAATGATTTTTCCCCATACAATTTTACCTGCTTTACTACCAGTCCCCAGAGAGCCAAAAAAAATCAAATTTGAGAGAGAAATTCTCTCTCACGAGCTCAATCTCTCAACATGCCATGTATTTTGTTGACACTCGATTTGTGATTTCCCTTTCACAGATTACAAAATAGAGTACCTGACACTACAAAACATGTCTGGTACCTCTATATATGCATTTGCTTTAAGATTTGAAGTCCTTCCTTTTTTACACATTTTTCGCAAAAGATACTTTATGCCCCGCCCCATACATAAAATTTGGCGGGAAATTCTGTGAGGGGTAAGCTATTTTGTGTGCAGAATGTGTAAAAAGGAGGGACTTCGAATAATAATCTAAATGCATATATAGAGGTACCAGACATGTTTTGTACTGCAGTGAACAATTATAGGAAAACAGATTGTGTGTAGTTTCCGATAGATGTCACCGCAAACAACAGCTGTGACATCTGATGGAACATGAATGCAGAAGCTTGACAAAATGATCAATTCTCAGAAATCACGGTTATATATCAAAAGTGGTTATTAAAGTAAGACCTGTAGTTGATTTAATACAACTGGATTAGAAAGTTTATGGCAAGCAACTTTGCCGAAGAGAGTGTATGCCTATTGTTGATCATTATTTAGTTATTCATGAAAGGAAAGTCATATTTTACATACTTTTATTAAAATCTTTGCAATGGAATAGAGTACGGTGGGGCTAAAGTTCAACTTTAGTTGAACAAATTAAAATTTCTCAATACTCGAAGCATTTGGAATTACACTAACGCCATTCAAAGATGAGATCTTTCTCTTACAGATTGTTTATGAGTTTTCAGTCCATGTGTAGCTAGAACGTTTTTTTTTAGTAGTTTTCAAAACGAACTTTTGCCCCAACGGTTTTGAAATTTATTTCAAAGTATGTATACATTTTTCTTCAAATTGAATGTATGATTTGTTTGGTATAAAAGTGGCTACACAATTAGAAATACCTAATCTCACACGTGACGGAATCCATCTTTGACATAAAGGATGATACGTAAACAAATATGTCATGTAAAATTAAGTGCTCCGAGGCTGAAAAGTTCGAACGTACGTTTGATTGAGCTGAATTTCGTGTCTATTATGACTCAAGTTTATGTCAAAATAGACGCTCGTATATGTCAGTCTCAGAGCACCTTAATTTACATCAATTTTTCTAAGTGTGTATAAATAAATTGATTCAGAATGCATTTTTTTTATATGGTCGGTTTCTTGCAATACTATCACAAGTAGAAACTTTTAATTTTTGGGATTTTGATGGAAAATGACAGCAAATAGTGTGAAGTAGCATACCACAAAAACCCATCTTGATCTTCCTAAAAAATCGAAGGTTATAAGTAGATATGCCTTTGCTATTTTTTCAAAAATCCAAAAATAAAGTAGCATTGATGGCACATTTTGAGCTGTGCATGTGTTGCCCATATAAGTATGCAATTTTGTTGTTAGCATGTTGTTTGTTTTCATGCAATATGGTCACAGCTCAAAAAGATAAACCAATGTTTGCATGACAAAAGCGCACACCTTAAATAAAAAGGAGTAAAAATCGATGGACTTTTATGTTTACTTTTGATCAAATATTTGATAGAATAACTGAAACACATTCGATTTAGCCCAATAGAAATAAAAACGTTAAACTAAAACGTAAAACTAAAACGTAAAACTAAAACGTAACACAGAAATGCAGAAGGTTTTTTGTACCTAAATTTTCAAACGTTGATTAAGTAAATTCACAGATTTTAAGTTGTGTCAGTATAGCACGAAACCGACGATATGCAATCTTTCTCGAAAGAAAAGAGGACATCGAATAATTAATTTAATCAAAACTATAACTACAACTCACACACTAGGAGGGCGGTTGCATTGATTGGAAAATAATTACTAACATTTGGGATACATAATAAATCAATATCCAGGACTATTATTCTGAATTTTCATAGTTGTCTTATTTTAAAATTACAATGCTATTCATGACCAACAGAATGAACAAATAAATAACACCGGTATGAGAAATTACTTTTATCTCTCCACAGTAGGCTTTTGACTAAATAGTTCGTCTTTATTATCTTTAAGAGATCGAGAATTCCAATATTTTAATTTAATGATTTAAAATCCATTGCTGAATTTCAAAGTCATGACAATATGGTTCTCAAATTTTACTCCAGTTTGAATAGCATCAAACGTTGAGTTAGATTTAAGCATATCAGTAATCATTTCAATTAATGATTTCTGTAAAAATTTCATTTTAGGAGCAGTAATGCTTCCTAAGCCAAAATTTTCAAAATTAGTATTAGTATTTTGAATTGTACCCGTTGCAATAGCAGCATAGGTAGCTCGATTTACTCGCTGAACATTGTTAGCAGCGAAGGGAGTAGGTATAGATGAAGAATTTGAAGCAGCGGTGATATTTGTACCTACGGGTACGAATGTAGAATTTGTACCTCGCTGACCGTTGTTTACAGCAGAGTAATCATTCCGTATCCGAGCGCTGAGCCAGTTAACAGCGTCCTGGTTTCTTCATACTACACTCGTTTTTTTACCGCGTTTCCATCGCTCTCGTTGTTAAAAAAAAGTGTTCAGGTGAATCGCGCACGGTTTTCGGAAGCAGCTATCGTAAGCTGAGTCTTACGTATAGACTGTCCATCTTTAACCCAGTGATCGATCATCATCATCGCACCATCTCCGTCAATAGCAGCAGCTAACGGAATACCTTGACTGATAGGTTGTTTACACAACCGGCATAAGTATTAGACAATATATTTTGCAAGTCCATTGCTTCCCTATTGTAGTTTTGTTTTGCCTCGTGGTGCGTGGCTCTGTCTCTCACCCCTGGTAAGGGAGTATGGTTCATAGTGAGACAACTTGTTGAAACTAGATATAAGTTTTTTTTTCTTGATTTTTTTTTCTCTTTAATTTGCTTGTACGCCGTGCAAAAAATTTAATGAATAGTAACTAAAATTAATCAATTGGAGAAGGTTTTTATTTTTTTCCTTGTGCACCACTTTTGCGAAACACTTATGGCATCTTCTGATGCCAACGTTGTGCAAACCAGGTAAACCACTTTCGAAAGGACCATGGGTTGTCTTTTTTCGGCCTAAAAATAAACCTTTGAAAACTCTCGACATTTCGAGAGACTTGCTGCGTAAGTATCCGGGAATCTTGGTACATAAGGAGAGATTCAACAAACTGCGCGTAGAAGCACCGAATTATGATGTTGCAAAAAAAATTGCTGATCACGAGTTTTTTAGTGTTGAGTACAACATCTACATCCCTTCTCGAGATGTGGAGATAGAAGGCGTGGTCTCCGACGCGAGTCTGTCTTTCGAGGACTTGAAACGTGCCTCGGGTTGTTTCAAAAACAGAAAAGTCACAAGCGAGCTTGTAAAGATACTGGATGGTAGGCAACTGCATTCAGTGTCTTTACAAGATGGCAAGAGAGTATATCAGCATTCAGACTCGTTTCGGGTGACTTCCGCTGGTTCAGTTCTCCCAAACTTTGTCAAAGTTGATGGTGCTTTTTTCCGGTGTGGTTGTTTGTACAGAGGGTTTATAATTGTACTAACTGCAAAAGGCTGGGACACTCGGCCAGCCATTGCGGCAACAAAACTCGTTGTGGCAAATGTGGTGAAAACCACAAAGAGGATTCTTGCCACAAAGAATCATTAAAATGCGCTTACTGTGGCGAGAATCCTCACCCCTTGCAAGAGTGCCCGATTTATAAGCAGCACTCCGATAAAGTGCAGCGTTCAATCTCAGGACGCTGCAAGTAGACATATGCTCAAATGGTGAAGGCTGCATCAGCCGTCCAAGATGCAAACCAATTTTCGATTTTGTCAGCTGAAGAATCGGACTCTGACTCATCCGATGAAGGTGATTCTACGGTGGTACACGCATCTTCAAAAATGGATGGATCCACAAAAAGAAAATGCCCCTCCCCGAAAGTGCGCCGTAAAAAAACTAAAGTCACCTCCAGAAGATTGGCAAATTCCCAGGGTAATGGGGATGAAAAGTGGGCTTCGTGGTCGTGCGGTTAGCGGCGTCACCTGTCGTTCAGGCGTATTGTGAGTGCCACGAAGTGAAGGTTCGATTCCCGCTCCAGCCGGTGGAACTTTTCGCAACCCGGAAATTTCCCTGCTGGTCTACTGGGTGTTGTGTGTTGTCCATTGTCTAGTGTTAAGTATTCAGTCTGTACAACCTCTGGTTGAAGACGGTGTCAATTGTCTTTTGTCTTTAAAAAAACGAAACCGAAGGCTCCAGCTTAACCAATCCCTGGATGCAGCAGAAATTTTCCACCATTGCCCAACAAAGACAAGAAAAATAATAAAGCTGCTCCTCAAACTTCTCAAAAGAAATCCAAGTCCGAACGAGGTTTGCTAGCTTTTTCTGACATTGTGGAATTTATATTAAATATGTTCAACATACAAGACCCTCTTAGAAGCTTAGTTTCTGCCTTGCTTCCAACAATATAATCATATCTTAAGCAATTGACTGTTTTTTGGCCCCTCCTTGCATCAATCATATATTTCGATGGATAATTCGTCGAACGAGGTTGAAGATATGATCACGGTGCTACAGTGGAACTGCCGTAGTCTAGTGCCTAAACTAGACTCGTTCAATTTTTTACTTCACAATTCTGATTGTGATATATTTGCTCTCTTTGAAACATGGCTTTATTCCAATAAAGAACTCAACTTCCATGATTTTAACATTATACGCCTGAATAGAGACGATTCTTATGGAGGAATACTTTTAGGGATCAAGAAGTGCTACCCTTTCTACAAAATTTCCCTTCCTGCTCTATCAGGCGTCGAAATCGTCGCTTGCGAAATAAATGTGAAGAACAAAGACTTTTGCATAGCTTCAGTTTATGTTCCACCAAGAACCTCCATTAGCCGTAGTCAACTCTGGAATCTAGTTTCGATTCTTCCATCCCCAGTATTAATTCTGGGTGATATGAACTCCCATGGTACTGGGTGGGGCAATAGAGGGGCTATTTTTTACGATTTATGCGACGTTTTCAACGTGACTATTTTGAACACTGGTGAAGCGATACGTATAGTAAAACCTCCGGCACGAGAAAACTGACTCGACGTATCTTTGTGTTCAAGATCGCCATCATTGGAGTGTCTGTGGAAGGTTATCAATGATCCCCATGGTAGCGATCATTTGCCAATCATCATTTCAATTAAGTGTGCCCCTCACTCTGCAGAACCATCTCGAGTTCCATTTGATCTTGCAAGGAACATAGATTGGCAGAAATATGCAACGGCGGTGACAATCGGTACCGAATCAATAGATACGCTTCCACCATTGGAAGAATATCGATTCCTCGCCGATTTGATATACAAAAGCTCACTGGAAGCACAAAAAAGAAAAGTTCCAAGTGCGCCCTTCAAAAGGAGACCAGCCACACCTGGATGGGACGAAGAATGCACAAAATTGTATGTAGAAAAATCTGATGCTTTCAAAGTTTTTCGTAGACACAAAACTTCCACATATTTCGAGGAATATTGAAAGCTTGAGACAAAGCTAAAACAATTAGTCAAAGAAATCAAACGCGGTTATTGGCGCAATTTCGTCGAGGGACTCTCACGAGAAACCTCAATGAACACTTTGTGGAGGGTGGCTCGCAACATGCGTAACCGCTCATCTTCTAATGAGAGTGAAGAATACTCCAACCGATGGATATTCGATTTCGCAAAAAAGGTCTGTCCGGACTCTCTGGATAGACCATTCACAATGCTGGAATTTTCTATGGCTCTTCTTTCATCGAACAACTCCTCACCGGGAAGCGATATAATTAAATTCAATCTTCTGAAAAATCTCCCAGATATCGCTAAAAGACGCTTGCTAGACTTATTCAATTCCTTACTAGAAAACAACATTGTACCGCCTGAATGGAGACAGGTCAAAGTAATAGCCATTCGAAAACTTGGCAAACCAGCATCTGACCATAACTCATACCGTCCGATTGCTATGCTTTCGTGCATTAGGAAATTGTTGGAGAATATGATCCTTCGGAGACTCGATCAGTGGGTCGATGCAAATAACTTGCTATCAAATACACAGTTTGGGTTCCGCAAGAGCAAAGGAACAAACGATTGTCTAGCGCTGCTTTCCACAGATATTCAACTGGCCTTTGCGCACAAGGAGCAATTGGCATCAGTATTCTTGGACATTAAGGGGGCTTTTGATTCAGTTTCCATTGAAATTCTGTCAGACAATCTGCACAGATGTAGACTTTCCGGAATTTTAAATAATTTCTTGTACAATTTATTGTCAGAAAAGCAAATGAACTTTTCCCTCGGACAACTGACAACTTCCAGAATAAGCTACATGGGCCTGCCCCAAGGCTCATGTCTCAGCCCTCTTCTTTATAACTTTTATGTCAAAGATATCGACAACTGTTTGGCAGAACAATGCACGCTAAGACAACTTGCAGATGACGGTATGGTTTCCGTAAGAGGTCCACATGCCGTGGACTTGCAAGGACCATCGCAAAGTTCCTTAGATAACTTGTCTTCTTGGGCTAGGAAAACTGAACTGGTATTATTTACTCGAAAGCGGTACCCAGCCCAAATGCAGCTTAATCTTTTGGGCAGAAACATTACTCAATCATTGTCTTTCAAGTACCTTGGGGTCTAGTTTGATTCAAAGTGCACTTGGAATACCCATATTACGTATTTGAAGCAAAAATGTCAGCAGAGGATCAACTTTCTCCGTTCAATTTGCGGTACATGGTGGGGTGCTCATCCGGGAGACCTCATAACGCTTTATAAAACAACAATTCTCTCTGTTCTAGAGTACGACTCTTTCTGCTTTCTCTCGGCAAGAAAATGTCACCTAATAAAATAGGAACGAATTCAATATCGTTGCCTGCGTATTGCTCTCGACTGTATGCGACAAACTCACTTATAATTGAAAATTTTGAAAAAAATTAGGATCTACCACCACTACATATTGTCAGATATGTGTCTTTCTTGTTACACTCCAGACCGTGCTCACTTCACCAATCGCAGTTCCTCAATTGAATATGATCTGACCATGAAACAAGCAACTCATGCGATTCTCGATCAACTTCGACCTATTATTATCCCGCGTATTTTTACTGAAAAGTACCAACACGTCAATTGCGTAAACAGATATTTAACAGACGGGTCTCGTCTCAGTGGATCCACTGACTTCGGTGTCTTCAATGAAAACTCTAGCGCCTTCCGCAAACTCCAGGAACCTTATTCCGTTTTCAATCAACTTCGCATTGGGGATGATTTCCAACATGCCCGCAGACCATTACTTCATCTTCTCGGATAGTCTCAGTTCGATTGAGGCTATTCGGTCGATGAAACAAGGTAGGCACTCATCTTATTTCCTTTCAAAGGTAAGGGAGCAGATGAGTGTGCTGGTCGATAGATCATATATGATAACCTTTGTATGGGTCCCCTCACATTGCTCAATCTAAGGCAATGAGAAGGCGGACTCTCTCGCAAAGGTGGGTGCACAGGAAGGCAAATTTTATGACAGGTAAATTTCACACGATGAATTTTACCATTTAGTGCGTCAGAGTACCCTTTCGAGTTGTCAAACCGATTGGGATAATGGAAATCTTGGACGGTGGTTACATTCAATTATTCCTAATGTTTCTTCGAGAGCGTGGTTTAAAGGCTTGGACTAAAGTCGTGACTTCATTGGCGTGATGAGTAGATTTATGTCCAACCACTACTCGCTAGATGCGCATATCAATAGAATAAACCTCGTAGACAGCAACGTCTGTTTTTGAAACGGCTACGATGACATCGATCACGCAGCTTGGCAATGTACGGATAACTACGCTGCCAGAGAGCGACTTTTGAATACCCTTGAGGCCCAAGGAAGACAACCCTATGTTCCTATCAGAGACGTGTTGGGAACTCGCGATATCTGCTATATGCAGTCGGTTTATGTGTTTCTTCAAATGTCTAGTATAAGAATCAATGGCACCGGTGGTGTAGTGGTAAGCGCGATTACCTCTCACCCCAGCAGGCCTGGGTTCAATCCCAGTCGGTGCCGCCGGGATGTTCTGAGGCATAACATCTCTGATCACGCCTTCCTTCGGATGGGAAGTAAAGCCGTTGGTCCCCGGTTTATGAGTTGATGGGTAGGGTCCAGTTGTGGGAGCTGCCTTCCTGGCACGTCGGTAGCATTGGTGCTCAGCACGGAAAACAAGATCGACGGAAAAAACAAACCAAAGGAAAAAAAAAAGTATAAGAATTTAATTCCTTTGTCTTTTGTATCTCTTTATTCTTATCCCCCCGTCTCAATGAGTCTCATCGTCGCCCACTGGTCACCATAGCCGGTCGAACTCCAGACGAAACTAGAACCGCACTACCGTTAATACTGGTGACATCGCTCTGGTGAGACAAAGAAACCTTACCCCCAAGCTCCTCCCCTGATCCTATCCTTCGACAATGTACCTCTCTAACCTCGAGTAAGCCGCGAGTATTCGGCCCAAATCCTACTAAATTAAGTGAATTTTGTTACAAGCAAAGAACAATGAACTATCGGCTCCGTAAAGCTAACGCGATTGAGCCTTCCAAATAAACGAACTAGTTAAAAAAAACAACAGAGTAATTTGTACCTGGTCGGAAACGTTAAGCATTTCCTACCTGTCGCAGGCCTGGATTCAATCCCAGTCGGCGCCGCCGGGATGTTCTGAGGCATAACATCTCTGATCACGCCTTCCTTCGGAAGGGAAGTAAAGCCGTTGGTCCCCGGTTCATGAGTTGATGGGTCGATAGGTAGGGTCCAGGTGTGGGAGCTGCCTTCCTGGCGTCGGTAGCATTGGTGCTCAGCACGGAAAACAAGATCGACGGAAAACAAATCCAAGGAAAACAAAAAATACCTGTCGCTTAGAACGAGATTGTAGGATCGCTTTGCGAGTCTTACATTCACATTTTTTTTTTTCGACGTAGGACTACGTCTTTGATTGCTATATGGGGGTACACTTTGTGAAAACCGTAAATGGAACATGTAACAAATTGAGAAAGATTTTGAACGTTAATAACTCAGCTGCCACTGATCCTATTTCAATAATTTTATTACCTATCGATCAGAAATATGGCTACGCATCGATAACATCGAATGTTGATTTTCAACGAGAAACTATTGAAAAACTGGTAAATGTCCAGCATTGTCCAAAAACGTGGAATTAACTAACAAATCCACCAATTACCTACATGCATATGCTGCTTCCCCAGCACAGTCGTCAGAGAGTAGTAAGTAGACGAAACAAGTCGAAGTGGAATTCGCCTCCGATCCTCGGGCGCGTGCGAATAGGGAGGATGGAATTGCGTAATATTTTGCACACTTATCGCCATACTCAGAACCACACTCTCCCAAGGTCCACACCACTGTGTGGTGGTGTTCGGTCGTCGAAATTAGTAGCAGCAGTAGCAGTGATTTCGGCGTGTGGCGTTGAAAATTGTTCTCCAGTAACAACGAAAGGCTGCCTGCAAGCAGCGAGCTGCAGAACCCACATAAGCAACCATCAAAGGAGGAAGAAGCTGCTCCGCTATGCTATGGATCGGAATCAGTAGCTCTTCGTGAGTCGCTGCGGATCGGTCATCTTTTCCAAGCGTGTCACCCTCGCTCCAAACGACATACAGCTCGACAGCCTCATCCGTGTTGAATACCCAGCTCAGAATTACTCAACCATCACTACAAAACGGTCCTTTTCAGGGCCACCAAAAATTTGTTAAAGAGTATTATTTGGACATTGGTCAAGGTCATCCGTTCCCGCAAGCAGCTAGCTTTCAAGGCTCAACGTGTCTATAGAAGGTGTGGAATTGTAGGCCTGAATATATTGATGCAATTAGTTTTTCCTCGGCTTTCATTCCGCACGATTCGTTTCTTTCGGTTGATCAATCACCCTTGTAGTGACGTCGAAAAGATTGTTTCAATCGGCGCTTACATATGAAATTTAATTTGGATTATAGAATTGTATGTTACCAAAATTTATAAATGGTTTGCCACTTAATGTTGAGATAATTTATTGATTATTGAATTATCACACTGTATACCATGAAAAAGCAGCCTGTTTGTGAGTTTTTGCCTGTTCTCAAGTAAGGAGTTATCATAAAAAAAAAACACAAATCGCCAGCTGGTATTCCCGGCGAATTTACAAATAAATAAAATAAAAAAAAATCATCATGCAGAACTAGCTAGGATCTGTTTTACTTCATATTTCACAAAATTGCTTTCGAGTGTTAAGACTTCGCCTCCTGCAAAGTTTACATTTTTCCCTTTACCAAAACATACATCAGGGCTAGATAGATCTCCACAGGATCTATATATTCCACGCAATTTCAAAAAAACAAAATGCACAGCATTACGTAAAGAGGTCAGGTTTCGACCAATAGCAGATAGATTTTAATTCTGCAGAGCTGCAGAGCTCATATGAGCAACCATAGAGAAAGAGGAAGAAGTCCCACCGCTAGGCTAGGGTCGGAATCAGTTGCTCGTCGTGCTCAGCTCAGCATTACTCAACCATCACTACAAAACGGTCCTTTTCAGGACCACCATAAATTTGTTAAGAGTATTATCTGGACATTTGTCAAGGTCATCAGCTCCCACAAGAAGCTAGCTATCAAGGCTCAACCTGGTCTCTATAGAAGGTGTGGAATTGTAGGCCCGAATGTATTGGTGAGATTTAATCATCGTCCTACCATTTTCCAGAACATGCTGTTAGGAAGTGTAAAAAATCCATATAGAATTTGAGAGAAGTGGGAATAATTCGCTTTGGGTGTATATTCAGTCCCCAGAAAATCAATAAAATTAAATTTGTGAGAAAATAAGGTCTCACGAGTTCAATTTCTCGAAGTCCCTCCTTTTTTACACATTCTGCACAAACGATACTTTTCGCCGCGCCCCATTCATATAATTAGGAAGGAAATCCTGTGAGGGGTGAATTGAATGCACTTTAATACCAATATGCACAAAACTTAAAAATTCATATATAACAAAAAATTCAAAATACACCTTTTAAAGTCGGGTAGATGAATCGAAAATACTCGAGTTGGATTCTCTTCATCAACTTTCTCTTTGAAATAAATACTACACATTTGTTACGCTTACAAATAAAAAAACGGAAAGAGTTAAGATAATTGATGTTTGATCAATTAAAAGAACTAAATGTTCACATTTGTTCCGTCCACTAGCGGTCCTACGTCAAGCTTCCGTTCGTGCCCCTAGGCACAGACCCTTCTACTTTTTTTAACTCTTTATTTGTTCCAAATTCAAAATAAACTACATTTCATTTTAACCTAGGTGCTCCAGTTACTTGTAACGTGTCAGTGCGGTGTTATTCCCAGCACTGATGAGACCCCCGTCTCCAAGCCTCAAAGTCGGCACACGCTCGTGATTATTCCGCGAACCAAGAAAACACTCAAAGTTCACTTAAGACAAACTCCCACTTTATTCGTTTTGACAACACTCACTTCACGGACGGTCTCCCACTTCCATAGATGTCTACTCCTACCTTGTGCTAGCACTACTCTTCTTTTGTCTTCGGGGCCCCTTCACCTGCCACTGCCGTCGTCGTCGTTCCTCTCCTTCCTCTGGTACCGCATCACCTTCTTGGGCCAGGGGTGGACGCCTCTACCTGTCCCGTACGCCCCTCGAGTATGGTGACGGACTCGAGGTTTCAACGAACCACAAGGGTAAGTTGACTTGCCTGGATTGGTGGCGCACACTGTAACTGAGGGATCAGATTCTCGAACTGCGATTCGGACACACTGGCGTGGTCGACTCCGGAAAAATACGTTGTATTCACAAATGTAATGGTAAAACCGCGAGGTCCTGGCTGTCCAATGGTATGTGGCAACTTCCTCTACAACTTCTTCAAACTTCCAACTTAGCTCACTTTAGCACTTTAGCTTTAGTTTTCACCTTCAAACTATTAATTTTTAGCTTTGACTTTCGCTATGTGACCGTAGTCTATAATGATCACCAGGCTTATGACTGTGCCTCTTGGTGGACGATGACCCCGAACCGTGACCGTTAAACCGTCGTACGTGCCACGAATTCTCCACGCAATGGCCCGATTACGCCACCCCTATGGACGTCCATTCATGACTGCACACAGCGTGCTCTGGTTGTGGCTAGTGGCATTGTTCTACAGTTTATAGGGAAGTGTCTCCTACTGGCTGCGTTCGTGAGGATTCTGGGACGTTTTACCTTTTACGAACATTTAAACTTTTTCTTGGAATTTAATAACTAAATATACGAAAACTATACGCGATTAATCTCACCAATCTTGGACGCAACGCTTACACTTGTTACATACTACAGTAACTTACCAGCCTTAATTGTTATGATATATATCTAAGTGTTTTTACATTATTCCTGCCTTGGCAATTCAGTATTTTAAACAGGTTTTTTAAACCTGCATGTCAGTATAACAATTGAAATCTTAAAACCAAAAACTTAAACTAAATCTTATCTAAGTATAAAGGGAAGTAATCGTTGCAATTGAGGATTGCAACGATTTTTGCCTGAAATTATTAATTATTTTGTTGGACATTTGTTCTAAAGTCTCTACATTCGAAATTCTATGTACTTCGGTAGTACTGTACCAGGGAGGCAACTTCAAAATCATCTTCCGAACTTTGTTCTGAATCCTTTGAAGTGCTATTTTCCTGGTAGTGCAACAACAAGACCATATTGGCACAGCGTAAAGCATGGCCGGTCTAAAAACTTGTTTAAATATTAGAAGTTTATTCATCAGGCAAAGTTTGGATTTCCTGTTTATAAGAGGATACAAACATTGTATAAATGTGTTACATTTAGCTTGAATGCCCTCAATGTGATCTTTAAAATTTAATTTTTGGTCAAGTATTAATCCAAGATAATTCACTTGGTTTGACCAGGAAATTGGAACTCCGTTCATAGCGACTATGTGACTAATACTAGGTTTCAAAAAGGAAGCTCTAGGCTTGTGTGGAAACATTATAAGTTGAGTTTTGGAAGCGTTGGGAAAAATCTTCCATTTTTGTAAATAAGAAGAGAAAATATCTAAACTTTCCGGCAGTCTGCTGCAAATAACACGAAGACTTCTTCCTTTAACGGAACTGCCTGTGTCATCAGCGAACAAAGATTTGTGGCAACCCTGAGGCAAATCAGGGAGGTACGAAGTGAAAATGTTATACAATATCGGCCCAAGAATGCTATACTGAGGAACTCATGCTCTAACAGGTAGTCGTTCAGATTTGGAATTTTGATAATTTACCTGCAGAGTTCTGTCAGTTAAATAATTTTGAACTAATTTCATAATGTAAAGTGGAAAATTAAACTTTTTCAATTTAGCAATCAAACCTTCATGCCAAACACTGTCGAATGCTTTTTCTATGTTTAGAAGAGCAACTCCAGTTGAGTGGCCTTCAGATTTGTTTGAACGAATTAAATTGGTAACTCTTAAGAGTTGATGAGTAGTTGAATGCCCATGGCGAAATCCAAACTGCTCATCTGCAAAAATTGAGTTTGTATTGATGTGAAGCATCATTCTATTTAAAATAACTTTTTCAAAAAGTTTACTTATTGAAGAAAGCTAACTAATTGGACGGTAGCTAGAAGCTTCAGCTGGATTTTTATCCGGCTTCAAAATTGGAACAACTTTTGCATTTTTTCATTTATCAGGAAAGTATGCCAAATGGAAACATCGGTTAAATAATTTTACCAAGAAAGACAAGGTACTCTCTGGGAGTTTTTTGATGAGGATATAGAAAATTCCATAATCACCTGGAGCTTTCGTATTTTCAAACTTTTTAGATATAGTTTAGTTTTAGTTTAATTTCATCCAAATCAGTCCCCCAGGAATCATCAAAAATATTTTCCTGAGAGAAAATATTCAGAAAATCCCGAGCAACCTGATTCTCAATAGAACTAGTAAGACCCAAACTGAAATTATGGGAACTCTCGAATTGCTTAGCAAGTTTCTGAGCTTTTTCCAAATTTGTGATCAAAATTTTACCACCTTCTGCTGGAATAGGCTTTTGAGGGTTTTTTTTTTTTTCAAAATTTTTGTGAGTTTCCAAAAGGGTTTGGAACTCGGGTCTAATTTAGAAACATTATTTTCAAAAGTTTTGTTCCTCAGGCAAATAATCGCTTTTTAATTTGTTTTTGCAAATCCCGCCAGATAACTTTCATGGCAGGATCGCGTGTTCTTTGATATTATCTCCTACGGACATTTTTAAGACGGATCAAGAGCTGAAGATCGTCGTCTATTATAATTGAATCGAATTTAACCTCGCATTTTGATACTGAGGCAGCTCTTGATTCAACTATAAAAGTAGTCAGAGATTCAAGAGCATAATTAATTTCATCTTTGGTTTGCAAAGGAATGTTTGGATCGAAGTTATATTCCTTAAATGTTTGATATTGCTCCTGTAGCATACCGAATTATCATTAAAACAAACATGTTAACTTATTAAAATAAACCCGTAAAAAAAACCAATCAAGTTCTAATTTCACAGTTGACAAATCCAAATCGTGAGACAGGATACAAATTAACTTTCCCATGCAGTACAAGTTTTAATTAAACTGAGACCATAGAAAATGCACTTAATTGCGAAACCCTAGTTTGTTCACATACCACAAGTGTTTGAACACTTGAATGCATTCCATTCATACCGACTCATCATTTCCCACAGCTTAATTAAACTTCCAATCCAAACTAGTGATTTCCCTCAGGTCATTAACATTTATCGATGTAAACAAACTAAACTCACAAACTCACAAAAAACCCAAAGCAGTAAAAACAAAGATTCAAATTACATCGCCGGACAACAACCGCGCGACCTATATTTTGATTGTCATTCGCTTACGCTATGTACTTACCGACCTACGACAATATGTTTCTCTCTGTTCTACGCGCATACGCGATGCACGAGAACAGCGCATTACGATTGGTTGCAACAATGTATTTGACTACTGAAGCTCCTCCTAAGTTTAAGTAGATGTAAGTGTGAAAAGTTTATTCAGTAAATAATCAAGTTATGTAAAATTAGACTTAAGCTTTCGTGTTTGAATATCGAAAAATAAATATTATTCTATCTTAAAACTTCAAACTGTTAACGTGTTTTACTCCCAAACAGCTCTATGGTAATTAAAAGTAGAGCTGTTGGGATTACAAATTATTTCTTGGGATATTTCAAAGGTTCCTGGAAGGTGATCAGAACCGAAGTCAGCATGAGTAACCAATTGGCTACAAAGTCGACATGAATCAGTTAAGACCAAATCAATAGTGGAGGGATTTATTGCAGAAGAAAAGCATGTTGGGCTGTTTGGATATTGAATAGTGTAATAACCTGCAGAACAATCATCAAGCAGAATATTACCATTGGAATTGCTTTGAGCATTATTCCATGAGCGGTGTTTTGCATTAAAATAACCAATAATAAAGAATTTAGACCTATTATGGGTAAGTTTCTGAAGGTCACCCTTGAGAAAATTCTTTTGCTGGCCTACGCATTGGAATGGCAAATAGGCAGCTATAAACTTTTTGTTTCAACAGAAACTCCCAAAGTTTCAAAAACTTTGGTTTCAAATGAAGAAATAATTTTATGTTATGATATCTATGAACAATAATGGCAACACAACAGGTTCCATCAAGACGATCATTTCTATAAATTAAATAATTTTAGTCCTTCGTACCTTATGGTCAGGTTTAAGGAAAGTTTCAGTTATAACGACAATATGCACGTTATGAAGTCTCAATAAGTTAAATAGCACGTCTGCATTATCTTTAAGAGATCGAGCATTCCAATTTATAATATTTAATGCTTTAAAATCGATTACTGAATTCTAAAGTCATGACAATATGGTTTGCAAATTTTACTCCAGTTTGAATAGCATCAAACAGGCATATCAGAAATCATGTCAATTAATGATTTCTGTAAAAATTCCATATTAGGGGCAGTAATTCTTCCTAAGTTAAAATTTTCAAAATTTCCGTTAGAATTATGTTGGTTAATATTTTGATTTCTTACCCGTTGCAATATCAGCATAGGTAGCTCCATTTACTTGCTGAACAGTGTTAGCAGCGAGGGGAGTAGGTATAGATGAACAATTTGAAGCAGGGGTGCTATTTGTACCTACGGGTACAAATGTAGAATTTGTTCCTCGCTGACCGTTGTTTGTACCTGACCGAAAACGTGGAGCGTTTCCTACCTGTCGATTGGAACGAGATTGTAGGATCGCTTTGCGAGTCTTACATTCCCAAAAATTGAATTTGTGGTTTTCACCACAATTTGAACATTTAAATTTCTTAGGATCTTCCTTCACAATACAGTCGTCCTTTGCGTGTGAGGAATCACCACAATTCATGCATTTAGCTGGAATGTAGCAATTTTTAGTTCCGTGACCCCATCTCTGGCACTTACGGCACTGGGTGAGGTTTTGGAGATTTCCTCCAGTCTTCCTGAAGTGTTCCCATTTCACTCGGACATGCAGCATAAGGCTAGCTTTTTCTAAGACCTTAAGGTTGTTTAGTTCAATAGACTTAAAGTGAACTAAATAAAAATCATTAGAAATCCCGTTGCGCGAATCACCAGGACGGGATTTCATTTTCATTTTGATTACTTGGAGTGGCACAAGTAATTTTGCCAGTTCATCTTTGATCTGATCCAGGGATTCACCACTGGGCAGTCCTTTCATGACAACCTTGAACACATGTTCAGTTTTGGTGTCGTAATTATGCTGCTTCTCAGTAATATGCTTGAAAAGTCCGTCCGAGAATTCCGTGTATTGGCATTCACCCCGAAGTCCAATTTGTAGTGAAAACTTAAATTTCACGAAGTTCAAAAGTTCCATGCGAAGAGCATGGAAATCGGAAGTGGTTAGCACAATAGGGGGAATCTTTTTCTTCTTGGCAATAAGCCAGGAAAGTTTATTAGAATTTTTCCTGGATGATGGATCATTCTCAGCGTCTGTGAGGAGATCAAATTGATTGCTCGAATTAATTTCATCAGAAGAGGGATCAAGGATTGCGCTTTTCTTTTGCGCTTAGGCACCATGGCGGCAGTAATTTTTTTTATCCAAAACGACTTCCATGCAGATTACTATAAGAATCTGAAGGATCGAAGAGAAATTTTCCAAATCGATATCTAAGAAGGATTACCTCGGGTCTAGGCGAGTAAGAGAGGTGACAAAGTCGGAAGAAGTGTTAGTTTGTTTACTAAAATGAACCGCCCATTTTTCTATGGCAAGTTTTGCTATAAGAAATACTCCTCGTGTTTATTAGAGAAATTCACATCAAAGATTGATTAATTGCGCTGGAAATCAGTTTGGAACGGCATTTGTGACCAGCATACACCTTCCGGTCGTATGAAACAGGTCAAAAACTGTCCAAATCCACAGATAAAAATTTTTGTTTTAAATTTCTGTATGGCAAAATAGTGAACTTTTCGAGAAACATTAACGGCAAAGAACTCACCAACACTGGGAGACCGTGAGTTCCTCCCCACCTGTCTTAAAAACATCTCGCACCAGAATCTATATGGATAGATGTAAAGGTGGTCAAGAACTCACGGTCTGCTAGTGTTGGTGAGTTAATTACCGTTTATGTTCATGAAAAGTTCACTATTTTGCCATAAACAGTGTCAAAAAAATAAAATACAGTTGGATTTAGACAGATGTGGACCTGTCTCATACGACCGGAAGGTGTATGCTGGTCACAAATGGCTTCCCAAATTGATGTCCTATGCAAGTGATCAATCTTTGATGTGAATTTCGCTAATAAACACGAGGAGCATTTCTTATAGCGAAACTTGCCATAACAAAATGTGCGGTTCATTTTAGTAAACAAACTAACACTTCTTCCGACTGTGTCACCTCTCTTACTCGCCTAGCCCCAGAACCACCCACACGTAGGCGAGTAAGAGAGGTGACACAGTCAGAAGAAGTGTTAGTTTGTTTACTAAAATGAATCACCCATTTTGTTATGGCAAGTTTTGCTATAAGAAATGCTCCTCGTGTTTATTAGCGAAATTCACATCAAAGATTGATTAATTGCGTTGGAAATCAGTTTGGCACGGCATTTGTGACCAGCATACACCTTACGGTCGTATGAAACAGGTCAAAAACTGTCCAAATCCGCAGATAAAAATTTTTGTTTTGAATTTCTGTATGGCAAAATAGTGAACTTTTCGTGAACATTAATTGCAAAGAAATCACCAACACTGGGAGACCGTGAGTTCCTGCCCACCTGTCTTAAAAACATCTCCCACCCACACAGCCTGTTATTCACACAGTAACCACAGTGTGTTATTCTACTCTTGCGTACATGTGTTCGGAATCACATGTTCGCAGAGTGCAACCTGTGAATATGGTGAGTGGAAAGAAAATGCTCTCCCGTTTGTTTTGACCGGAAAGCGCATGTCCTTTCGGAGAGAATAAATCCTTGCTGGATCCGTTTTTGTCGCTCCAATTTGTATCAGTCTTCTTTGAGATCTCAATCGCTGTGGATGTGTAAATTGCTATCGTGGCACTTTGTTCAATTGGCCAGCAAGTGTTTTTCTTCTGAAACCTGCCTTTATTGGCAAAGGTGTGGGAAGATGGGATTTTCACCCAGCAAGTGGCTGTTTGAGAGCATTCGGAAAGGAATTTGATTTGTGATAGGCGTTGTTGGTAACTTGCAGTAAGGGAAATTTGTAGTGTAACGGCGGAAATTCGTTTCGAAAGCGCACCTAGTGAAAGATGCTATTTTTATTTCATTCATTGAAGTATCCTAACAGTGCAGTGAACAAGACGTAAACTATTTCAACACGGACGGGGCTCGCCGCTGCAGTGACACAAGTAAGATTACTTTACTATGTGCAAGTATTTGAGTGAAAACATGCGTACAAATGCGAAGATGTGTGTGAGTCGTGCTGTTTTCCCGGTGGTTACATAAAACCTTCTCAATTTGAGCTCCTCCAAAAGTATCATTGTACCCGAAAGCGGTAAATGATTCTGTGATACAAATTTTTAAGTTCTCATAGTGAAATGTTTTTTTTCTGTTTTCCATCAGGAAGATCGATGATATTTAGAACAAACTCTAGGTAGGTTAATGGTTATTGAGTGCACGTTGCCACTTATGCTGGAGATTTTAATCGATATGGTTTTATGTTGTTTTTTTTTCCTTTTAAGCCATTCTCGTATTTTCATGTATGATAGAGCAAGGGCATTAAAGTACGCCGCATCCTCGTTACAGGCACTTGTACATGTCCGTTGTTAAAAAATTTCCTAGCATGCCAGGTACTTTTCATGGAATATAATTTTCATCCGTTACATAGTACCCTTCTACTGCAGTGGTGCCAGCAATGCAATAGATCTTACTATTGCTTATAATAATGTGAAAAATAAAAAAGTGTTTGGGAAAAAAAACTCAGCTTAGGTTTCTTTGAGCACTTCCCTTTAAGATTTATCGTACACTGAGTCAACAGCACGTAAGAACTCCATAAGAAACACTTATGAATGTTAGCAACAAGAAATCGGTATAAATATATCGGTAGCCACAAGAAATTGGTGACTAAACATCAACAGGCGTTATTGGCCCCAATGATGTAACATAAACTAAACATGAAAAGTACAAAAACTAAACATCAATAAGTACGTAGATTAGATAGTCATCTCGTAAAAAAAGGAACATTACTGATCTAGAGAAAACGAATTAAACATCCAGCGAAGCAGCTGGCGAGTCAGGTCAAAGTCAAACAGTGTTGAGACTCTATTGAAGAGTCTCTGTAAACCACCGATTGCGCTGAACATGCTATGATTAGTTCGCTGTATGGGAAGGCACAGCATTGAATTATTCCGTAGGGCTCAGGGTTGAAAATTGATATCAACTTGCTCAAGGAAAACAGGGAAAACGGTACGTCCTGGCAAAATATCCGCAATTAGCAATGCCCTTGCTGTATCTCTTCGGACTGACAGGGGCTCCAGATGGATCAGTCGCAAACGAATTTCGTAGCTAGGCAATCGGAAGGGATCCGTCCACGGCAGTTTACGTACGGCATATCTCAGGAACCGTCGCTGAACAGACTCAACTCTTTCGATACCGTTGTTGTAGTGAGAAGTCCAGACAACCGAGCAATATTCTAATATGGAGCGAGACAAAGAGCAGTACAACGATTTAAGGCAGTAGATGGTGTAGTAAAAGTTTATTGAAACTAAATATTAAAAAATGTAATCTTATAACGTACAGTAGAAAACTAAACAAATAAAATCTTTGTATTACATTAGGTAATGAAAACGTTCAAAACTGTGAAAATGTAAGAGATTTAGGTGCTATTCTAGATTCTAAATTGACATTTGTGGACCAATAATACATAGAGCAGGCAATATGCTTAATTTTATAAAACGTTTTGGTATCCACTTTAAAGATCCTTATACAATTAAATCAATTTGCGTTGCTTATGTGAGGTCAATTTTAGAATATTGTAGCGTTGTTGAAAAAGCATGAAGAAAGAATAGAGTCAATCCAAAAGCAATTTTTATTATATGTACTACGTAAGTTAGGTTGGACGGCTTTTCCTCTCCCGTCATATGAAGCACGTTGCTTGCTGATCAGCATTCAAACATTGAAAGAACGTCGGGATTACGCAAAGATTTCTTTATTAAACAATATCATTTCGCAACGCATTGACTCAGCTGATCTATTGTCAAGGCTAAATTTGTATGCACCTTCCCGACAATTACGCAATCGACAGTTGTTCGCAGTAGATCGCCATCGGACCAATTACGCTAAATTTGGACCTGTAAATCAGATGATGACTGTTTACAATCATCATTGTGAAATGATTGACCTAAATATAAACAGAATTAAAAATATATTTCAGAACTCTGCGAAGTCATAGAACATAAGTCCTAATGTTAATATGTAGTCAACGATTTGATTGATTGACGAATACATAAATAAATAAATATCCGTTGGCAATCCTGAAGATAAACCATAGTATTCTTGAAGATTTGTTGACGGCATCCGAGATGTGCTGTTTGAAAGAAAGTTGTGTATCCAGAATTATACCTAGGTTCTTAATTTGGCTGACGCACTCAATTTCAGTGCATATCAAAACATACTTGAACATAATAGCCTCTTTCTAGCGCGAAAAAGAAATAACCGAGCATTTGGACGGGTGAACCCCCATTTGATTAGAATACACCAATCAGCAAAAGCATTCAGCTACGTTCAAGGAAGCAACAGTCTTCAATTGAGTGAATTCGAAGGAAGAGTTTAAGGTCATCTGCGTAAGATAATCGTGGTCCCTCAATTACCAGATTCACGTCGTTAAAGTAAATCAGAAAAATCAGCGGTCCCAGGTGACTATCCTAGGGTATGCCGGACGTGGCAGCGAGTAACGGGACTGGTGATCAATGACAGTAAGATAGCGATCAGTGAGGTACGACTGAAATCATTGCAAAAGACAGACGTGGATACCAAGCTTGTCCAGTTTTGCGATTGATATGCGGTGGTTCAACTTATCGAAGGCAGCAGATAAGTCAGTATACATGACATCCATCTGAGCACGATCCGATATACTGTTAGAGTAAGAGAAGGCACTGCAAGTTATTGGCAGTGGAGCGACCAGCCATGAAACCATGTTGGTCGATACTAATATACGGCTTACAGTAAGCGAGTAACGGTTCCATAACAACGAGTTCGAACAATTTAGCAACAGCGCTAAGTGATGCCACGGTAGTTGCCAACGTCCTATTTGTTGCCCTTCTTGTGTACTGGAAACATGTGCGCTAGCTTTCAACAGGATGGGAAAACGATGAAAAACGTGCAGCAGTGGAGACAACAAACTCCAAGTGCGTTTTGGAGAACGTCGATGGAATTCCGTCAAGCTTATGAAATTCATATGTGTTGTTCATAAGTCGAGCCTTATGAAATTCTTAAGTCTATTTGCCTCAGTGTACGCTTTGCTTGTTTCATTAATAACGCTACTTTCACCCATTAACGAGTAAAATGTGTCCCATTTTCAATAAAAGTGGCTTAACTCGTTAATGGGTAAAAATTATACCCATTTAATGAGTATTTATCAATAAATTATCAATACTATGTAACAGTTACTCATGAATTGGTAAAACAATTAACATTAATGAGTTAAGTAAGTTTTGAAGTAAAGTCGGTGAAATTTAACTCAATGGTTAATTTCAAGTTGGCGTGTATACCATTTATATAGACTCATACCACGTTCACACTACAGCGTATAAAATGTGTAATAGACTACCTTCAAACGTCATTGATATTATTACTAGTTAAAATTGATTTATCACACAGAGAAAGTATTTTAAATTCAACAACAATATTGTTGACTAACGACGTACATATATGTCCTTTGTTCGGGTCATAATCACTGCAACTAATACATTGATCTTTTGTGATATGTCCGTGTCCTTTAGTGCATGTCGTAGTACCTCATTACTATGAAAAAGTAATGAGGTATTCGTTTTCGATACAGTTAAATCATACATACTTGCTCTTCTCACAAGAAGCATCATTCAATTGTGATGTTCCGCATCATTCGAAGCGTTCTGGAACTTTTCCGATGACGTGTCCAGTCTAAGCAACCAAAATAGGTCTTACGTGAATATTCATTCAATTGTGATGTTCCGTATCATTTGAACAGTTCTGGTATCTATCCAAAGACGCGCCCTCTCATCTATCAACATAGGTCTTACATGTATGTTCATTCAATTGTGATGTTCAGTATAATTTGAAAAATTCTGGAACCTCTCCAAATACGCGCCTTCTCTACAAACAAAATAGGCCTTCTTAGCGACACAAACAAGCATGATACTGATAGTTGACCATGCAGCAGAACCATGACCCGATCTTTTTCTTGTTTTAAATCTCGAATCCGAGGCTCATAGTCGTCAACTAGATTTAGTTTAGGGCCAGATTTTGATGTGGTAGATCTTATAATAGCAACGTACCACGAAAAGGTGATCTACCACCTTCGATACCTACAATAAATATAGTTGAATCATGAAAAGTGTAGTAAAATCACGTAGACTCAACAAACGTTTTGTTGATGGAAGTATATTTATTGTGTATAGCATTATTCAACATTTTTGATACAATATTAAGTATAGGCTGCAGTGTTAACGGGGTATTTTACAACACTTTCTCAACTACTATAGGGTGGTCTAAAATTATAAACACGGTTTGATGTTGAAATAAACCCCGTAACGTGGGTAGATCACCTTTTCGTGGCACGTTATGGGATGTTAGATCTACCACCGATTCCTAGTCTTGACTACTTCAAACTAGGGGAACAGGATTTTTCAGTAATCAAAGGAACACATCTTAGTCCTTGTTACTTTTTATGCCTTGATTCCTAATCTTCTATTCATTCTTCCCTAGTTTGAAGTGGTTAAGACTAGGGTTCTGATGCATGGTCATTATCGGTGTCATAGCTTGTTTTTGTTGCTAAGGAATCCAAATTTGACTGACAAAGGGGCGCACCTTTGGAGGGTGTTCCAACTCCGAAGGGTATAAACAGCGTGACCTTTCAATTATAATCGATTCCTTGCGATGAAGGCAAGAATGACAACTGTTTAAAACCGAATACTTCATCATTTCTTAATAGTGATGGAATAATACGACATGCACTAAACTAATACTAAACTAATACACATACTAATACACTAAAAACTAATACACATGGTTTGTTCAATTAATGAATCTAAATAACGACCAAGTTACCATCAAGCCTGTTAAGGGGTTACGCCTACCTGCAAACTTTAAAAAAATCTATTTTTTTTTACTGACCTAATCGAAAGTATATAAAGTCAAGAATATTTCCTCAAAAGATCAAGTTGATCCGATGAAAATTGTGAAAGTTATGCGACGTACAAAAATATTCACTTATAGTGGACTAAACCCAACTTGAAACTTTAAACGCGATTATCTCAGAATCATATTTTCAAAACCGGTGCCAAAAATTTCTCGAAATGTATACATTTCAATATGTTGCGTCGTTTTCGAAAAAAAAAAATAAAACTTTCGCTTTTTTTTTGGTCTTGCAGGTAGGCGTAACCCCTTAATGCAAAAAATTCAATGGAATGCTGATATAAAGCAAATTCAAAAACTGAAAGCCGTATATCAGTCTTATATTGCAAAAAGGGCCATTATCGGGCTATTCGGACCTCCCTGGCGTCGGTACCATTAGTGCTCAGCACGTAAAACAAGATCGATGGAAAACATATCAAAAAACAAAAATTAATGTTAACTGTTCAAAAGATAGTTGTAACGTTTGAAATGCATTGTCTCTTAAATTCTGTTAGTGTTGTTTCACGTTTACCAAGTCTAGGCATCGAATTGAAAACATTTATTCCTTTAAAATACAATGATTTCTGTGAAGCACAAGTCAAGAAATATGGTGTTCATATTTCATTTAGTATTAATCTATGAGAATCACTTCCTCTTTCAATTCCATCACACACATATTGAGGCTGCAAACCGTTAACTACTTTAAAAATTAAAAATATACAAAGACCGACAACCTACGTACCATTAAATCTATTACATCTCAAAATCAAACGCATTATTTTACTCGCGCTGTAATCTCAATATTTGGCCAGAAATAAAATGGAATGGCAAAAGTCTAGATGAGGAGAGATGATTGATTTGTATAGCTGTATTTTACAGACAATAGTTAAATCGTTTTTCAGTTGACATAGAATTCTATACTTCTTGGCAATTTTCTTGATTAAATTGTCAATGTGAGAGTTGAACTTAAGGTTGTCATCAATAATCACGCCAAGATATTTAATCTCCCGAACGCGATCAATAGTCTCATCATCAATTACAACAGAGACGTTCTCATTTAATCGATTCCGCGAAATTACCATAAATTTAGTTTTCCTTGTGTTCAATTTCATCTGCTTATACTTCAACCAGAGAACGCAAATCTTCATTCAAGTGTAAAACGGCACCATCTAAATCCATAGCTGCAATGAATAACACAGTATCATCAGCAAAAAGATTAATGTTGCAAAATCGTGGAACAAGCCGCAAGTCGTTAATATGCTTAATAAATAAAAGAGGCCCTTATACACTTCCTTTGGTCACTCCAAGGATATTTTCCACGGGACTGTAAATATAATCATTAAAAAAAAGTCCGTTGAGTTTTGTCAGATAAATAGCTTTCAAACCATTTATATGCATTACTCGCAATACCAAAGGGCTTGATCGTACTTAACAATAAGGGGCTAGAAATTGTTTCAAAAGCGCGTTTCAGATTTAAAAAAAACAGCAACAGCATTACTATTTAAATACTACAACAGCTGGACTTCAACAACAAGTTCTAATTTTTTCCAATGTGTGCAACATGTTGGAACGAAATTCTTCGGCTTTAATCGTTCTATCAACTTTTTGAATAGGAACCACTAAGGATTCCTTCTAAATTTGTGGCACATGTCCAGTTTGCAATGATTCATTAATAAGGTCCAGCAAGATGTGGTCAATTTCATGAAAGCAATCTTGAATAACTCCAGCAGATTTTCCTTATTGAAAAATAATTCTAAGATCATCTAATGTAATTGGGAGAAACCTTCAAATCTGCAACTACTATTAACTGGCTGCAGTATTTCGTCAGGTTCATCGACCAATTCAATGGGTTGATTAATAAACGAAACACTGTCGATAAAATAATCATTAAATTTAGATGCAATTACTTGCTTTGACTGTTCTAATGTGACATTCAAAGTAGTGCACTGCGGTTTGCAATTACTAGGTTTTAAGAAGATTTCAAAATTTTCCATAACTTTTTGTTATTGTTTTAATGCTGATTAAACTTCCTCTGGAAATATTCACAACGAGTTTTTTTTTATCGATTGTGCATATTTATTAAGCGCGATTAAGTCATCGTTATTATTGTTCTATCTAAAATATTAATCACTCATGATGAGGATTGGTTATTTTCAAATCAGTATCCGTATTTGAACAAATAAAATTAATATTGGAATAAACGTGATTAATCAACGCCTGTGCTTGGAAATACGCGTATATTCATCTACCGTTTGTTTTAAGTTGAAAAAAAAACGCTAACCGCGTCAAATGATTCGAATTATAGTTTTCACGCCAATTTATATTGAAATCACCAGCTAATATATTTAATTTACTAGAATCAAGGAATGTCTCGAGCCAGTTCCCTAAAACTTCAATAAAACTCTGGTCACTAGAACTAGGAGAATGATACAAAACATCAAAATTACAAAGGTTGAACTGAATTGATTCTTTGTCATAAATAGCAACACCGCCCTTGTGTCTAGAATGTGATAAACAAACAGTAACAAATATATCTTGGAAAACTATATTGATCAAAAGCTTCAGCTAATAAAAATAAAAGTGGACGTTTTACCTCAACAATCTACGCTACGCTCTATGCTACAAAAAATCGAATTGATTTACATTCCTGGAACTTGACTGCAATTTCATAAAACGCAAGCTGCTTTTCTTCTGTTCAAAAATTCTTTAATAGAGCAAACATTCTGAGCTATAAGCGGCATATTTGACGTCCAAGTTCATTTTAAATTCTTTATTCATTTTAAAACAATTAACACATTTCAATACAGTTGACGTACACTCTGACGACGACTTGTATGTTGTTGGCTGCACCTAGAACATCTATCAAATTTTTATAATCGATACTCTAGGGTCCAAATTCTCCACATTTGAAGCATCTCAACACATTAATCCCGGGAACTCTCGAGCACCGATCAAACCCAACATTTACTTTTTCCGCACATATTAAACATTTATACGTGGGGGCGACCCCGGCGTAGTGGTTAACATCCATTCCTCTCACGCCAAAGTCACGAGTTCAAATCTCACCCCCGGACAAGTCACGAATGACCCAAGAGTGTTAAAGTGACTATAAAAAAAAAAAAAAAAAACATTTATACGTATCGACATTGGCTTCAATCACAACACAAAACTTGTTGAAAGTGAAGCATGAATTTTCAATTATCTGTTTGATAATCAAAGATTTCACAGTCACTGCCCGCATAATTAAATACCATTTCGATAACCGGTACGACTTTATCCCAACGGTTCGAATTGAGGTTACCATATTGATTATGGTTTCTGTATACTTGATTCATTACAGTAATAATGTAATTCAACTGTACAAGATAAAGTTACCATATACAAAACCTTTATTAAATTGTTGCGTATACTCCTTAACCATAAGAAACTTTAACATTCCTGTTTTTTCAATGTGAACATTAAATGGAACTGTATGATAATGTTTTTCTATGGTTATAGACGAAATTGACCTGTTTCAGTGTAGTCCAATTTGGGTAAAGTAAACCTACATTTGAGTTATTTGTTCTTAGTGTGCAGCACTGCTTCCGCAGTTTTGATTCAGAATCAGAAAAGTTAGCCATTTTTGCGCAGTATTCAATTTGAAAAAAAAAACCATGTCGCCGAAGAAGAAAGCTGCTCGCGAGCATTATAAATCACGCAGCATTAAGCGTAGGTATTTTAAACTATTAACAATACATTTTTAATAATGAAATGTACATATTTTCCCACAGAACCAAGAAATGCACCCACGCTGGTCAATCGAAAATTAAACCTGCTGGAGGAGCGTGCAAATTCTCAAAATGGAGGGGAAATTAACGACGAAGTAAGTTTAAATAATTATAAGATAATTATGTCAAGTGTAACACCTTAATATGCTCGTTCTAGCTGCAGAAACTGCTAGCTGCGCATAATAAGCAAATCAGCAGTACCGGATACGTCTTCGTTGCAGTGAAGCAGACGGAGACTCAGGGCCCCCCACAGAGGGTTGACGATCCATTAGAACCAAATCCGAAAACCATGTTCCCTGATGCTCAAACGGTGGACGAAGATCATAGTTCTCCCTGCTCGGCAACTTGCAAAGGGTTGATACGAAAATGGACTCATCAGAGGAAGATTTCTCAAGCTCGACACAAACATCAGGTAAGCTTAGAATTGTTTACTAAAAATATAGGTAAAAGATCGGATCCTCGCATGCAATGTGCGACACCGCAATGCCAGAAAGAAATACGTGTTTCGACCAAAGTGATTCTAATTTTCAACCTTTTTCTGTATTCACAGTGGTTAACGTGCCAACTCATCGATCCGAACCAATTCAACAAGTCAGGAATAATGAACTAGTAAATGCAGTTAATCTCTCAATCAATGCTGTGCCAAATGTAACACGTCCAGAATTACACGATCAGCATGACATGACTCTGGTTCAGATGTCATCAGAAGAAATACAACATTTACAAAACAGAATTCTGCTTCAGGAAATCCCGGTTACAAGACAGGCTACTAGTAACACCTGTTCACAGATAGTATTCAACATTCCAATGGTGCAGATCCCATCACAGCAAACCGAAGAAAATCCAACTTTCCCAAACCATTATCGCCCCAGCAGTTCGATACACCGCTGGCCACCGAGCTGGCCACAACAACCAATGGCGAGAAAGAAGAAACATCTCCCAGGGATATTGATAACGATTTGGAATGTCCTAAATGTTACTATTTCCGCAGTCTCAATGCTCGGAGAACAGCTGAATTGAAAAAACTGAGAAACAAAATTGCAGACTTGGAAAGGGAGAAAGCGCAAACCGCGGACCACAGTCTTTCACTCTCCCGCGAATTGCAAGATTTGAAGGACAACCGAAAGATACCGTCGGTAAGCTTATTTGAATTACTATTTGTCAGTTGAAACTCTTCAGCGAATTTTATTCTGTACTGCCGGAAACATTGTGGATGTTGTTTAATGTAGGATATCTTCATTTTATTTTTATAGGTTAACTTTACCACAGATGACTCAATAGACATATCTCTAGAGGAAATCAAGAGAATTGATTATGAGTCGCAGTCAGACAGTCTTTTTGTCTGCAATCTTGCTATTCATTTCTTTGGGACGGAGAGATTAATGAATATGAGCGTTACCGGAAAGCAAACACCAAGATTTAAAAATCTTCAGCGAGAAGATGGGACCCCCTTATATCCAGCACGAGAACAGATCACTCCAAGCATTTTCCAATTTATTTGCGGTAAGTTCATGAGTTAAATCTTACCGTGTTCTCTTCTGATGCATTTTTTATTTACAGAAAAGCTTGTAGAACGTGTGGCCATGAAGCTGGGCCCATCCAAAGTAAAGGAAATAATGTATTTCGCCAACGAGAAGAATGTGCGCAAATACCTTGCGCAAAAAATAAGCAACCTAAATAAGGCGGCTGCTCGACGCACCTAGAAAAAGGCCTTTACAGGATACAGCTGGTGCCTACTAAATATAAAGACGAATATTTTGTTATTTTTTTTTATTTGAAACGATTTTCTCCATTCATAATGTTTTTATGCTCAATCCAACCATTTGCTTGGTACAATAAATAAAACTCATTTAATCCATTAAAAAGGTATTTAATTTGTTATGACAATATTATAGATCACATTGTATATGGTACGTATAGAGTGGGAATGCATTAAAATTTCAGCAGTAATGGTTAAATTACACTACGAAAGCCATAAAGCGGGGATATTATTTATGGTTATAACGAACGATTTTACAATACCACGACTGTTGTGAATAATGTTTTCTACATATTGGAGAACCATAAACGATGAAGTTTCAATACACTTGTTGTGTTGAAAGTACATGAGGATTTGTGATTTTTCGTACGGTAAACGTTCTTAACAGCCCATTGATGTTATGGTCAGGTCTGTAAAAACATTAACCAATATGGTCAAAACAATAACCAGCTATGGTTCGATTATGTTCAATGGAACCATATCCATTATGGTCTCGGAAGGAAGATAAACCATTATTGTTAAGGTCATAATGTGGTTAACGTTTATGCGGGTGGGCATTTCATAATCATGTATTGACAGAGAATATTCGATTGCTGTGTCAATAAAAAGCTTATGTAACAATTTTGCTGATTTTTCACATGATTTATTTGATGAAGTCCTAAATTTCAAATTTGGTCAAACATGAAATGCAGTGTTTCATTTTCCCTAATGACAGGAGTAAGATGTTTTCATTGTCCATGTCTGAAATGAAGTCAAATATATATGTACTTTAACTTCAGGGGTTAAGCTTGACATAATTTCTTCGGCTATAGTAAAGAACTTATCATATATGTCTTTGTGGGCATTGTTTGACGGAAAGTACACTTAAACAAAGATATGTGCTTCACCTGCAACTTGCACTTTCGCTTACACATGCTCAAATTGTACGAATTTTGTGATCATGATGATTTTAGAATTGAGTCGCGTTGAAACAGCAACTAGAACTCCACAGCCTACCTTTTTGTCAGACCATTGATAATTCTATAAACATTGTAATTGCTTGCAAAACCTCTTCACTTGTTACACCTTCACCCCAGCTAGGTTCATTGGCTAGAATTATGGTATTAGAACAACTGACTCGCGTTAGTCATAGCAGCGCTTCTCATTCGATTAAAGTCTTGAAAATATACCGAGATTTCATTCGTCGTATGAGGGTTAAATGAAGAGCTTGAGGGACTTTTACTAACGTAACATTAGAGTTATTTCTATTAAAAATATTTCCCATTCCTGTATACTGTCTGGCATTCGTAAAACGTTTCGTGATCCTCGAGCTCAGTTTTGTCGTCATATTCTTCCTCTAAGAAGTGCGTCCATTTAACTGAAAACTAATGTTGAGCATAGCATAGTTTCATGTGGGACATCCACATAGAAACAAATCTTAATTTTACTGGTCATGTAAACATCCATGCGCGTAAACTTTCTTTTCACGTAAACCAGCAACTTGCAAGAAATGCAGCTTACAAAGATTGACGGTTGCATACAATATATGACGCATTTCGCGCCAAATCGTATTCGGAGCTGGCAGCACCCTCTCAGATTTCAATGAAACTTTCTGGATGTGTGGACCTTGACTAAATATGCCACTGCGTACTTAGTTGTTCCAAAATTTATCTAGACTAACATTTGAGAAGGGCCAAACTTTTTCTGCCGATTTTTTTCAAAAAAATATTATGGAAAAATGACAACTCCTACAAAAATGTGTTGAATGGATGACTTTTAGGAAATTGTCCAAGTTATCGAAACAAAAAATTCTGTAAAAAATTTCATTTGAGACCTACACTGAAAAAAATCGATTTTAAAAATTTAAAGTCGATTTAAAAAAATGGCCATGTTTGATTTTGATGAAACTTTGCCTCAAGATAGGTAATTATGTTTACTACCAACCGTCCATACATCGCGAGATGGGCACTTTTAAGGGAAAAAAGTTTTCTTACAAAAACTTTTTCATGTCTGAACTGATTTTTTTTATGTGCCATTTTCACACAAAACTAAACCAGTGAAGCTCAAAATCATCTCAGAATCCAATGAAGCTCAATTTGCGATTCAATTTTGTCTAATCATTTTCATTTTTCGAATATCTGTGAAAATTTACAGGAAATCTGTAAAAAATCACCGAACTGTTTACCGAACGTTCAGCTGTTGAGATTTCTGTAAAAATTCACAGATTTCGGTAAAATAATCTAAGTGTGTACGGACCACTAATTCCGAGTAATTAATGGACCAGCGATTCACAGCTGACGATGGCAATGCAAGAAAATTTGTTTTCGTGGAAGGAAGTATCACAACACAGGTGATTGATATTAGATATATTTGCAGACAATGACAGATGGTGGACATAAAAATCCAGTGGAGGTGCTGGGGAAAGGTGTTATATCCTAGACAAATGGTAAGTTCCTACACAGATAAAAGTTCTGAATTTTAATAGTGATGTAAACATTCATTCACGTAAACTTGTATTTCATTTCACGCAACCGAGCAACTTGTAAACAATGTTGTTTACAAAAATGGGCTTTTGTATACAATATATGCTACATTGCATGAAATGTCTCAGAACTTTACATGATATATAATGTAAACTTACTCCATTTATGAGCATCATACTAAACAGAAATTTACACTACTTTTTTGAACTGTGTAGTTCCATGTTCGGAAAACCAAACCAAGGCGAAAAATAGATCGTTGTTCCCAAGTAACCAAAGGCACGTTATTTCGCCTTTTTGGCTATGTATAGCTGACCAACGGCTATACCAGTGTTTGCAAGTTCTGATGAGGCCCGTATACACTGAAACCTCCGTTTACGAAGTCTTTTTTTACGCAGTATTCAATGTACGTCCCTCTTTTTACGAAGTAAATCCCAAAGAACGAGGTTTTTTTTTACGAAGTAAATCCCAAATAAGGAGTTTTCTTTTTACGAAGTAAATTCCAAATAACTAGTTTTTTTTTTTGTGATTTTGGGAAACTGGGATATACTGGGATATACTGTGAAATACCCCACAATATGGGTATTGTTGGAATCGGAGTGACGTGTAGGGACCGGAAATCGATGTCTATCGCCACTTTGAAATCCAAGATGGCGGCTTCCGGTTACATAAAAACTTGGACATTCTGCCAAATACCCCACAATATGAGTATTTTTGGAATCGGAGTGACGTGTAGGGACCGGAAATCAATGTCTGACACCATTTGAATAGCCAAAAAGCCAAAATAACGTGCCTATGGTAACTTAGGTTGTCATCGACGTAGTCACCGTTGGCAGTACCATTTGTATGTTTAAAATTAACCATCAACCGCAGAAAATGTATGCTGTTCATTACATACCAAGCGGAAACTTAATCATATTTTGTCGTGAAGTGTTGTGGTTTAGAGATGATCGATTACCCTGGAGGGATCGTTTTTGCTTACTGAGCAGAAAATCAAGGGTAGTATTTTATTTTTATATTCTACATATTTTCATATTAACTGATTGAAGCGATTTGGATGGCGTGAGTGGAATTAACATTTCGTGAATTGAAGGTGAGCTCTTCTCCCCACTCATTTGGCATGCCCTTGTATTGGCTTGTTCTGTATCGGGTTGGATCATTTTTATCATTCGAAGGAGATTCTTCTTGCCCCCGTGGATCACGCGTCAGTGTCTCTGCTTACGGATCCACCCTTCGTTTTTGGCCTTTCATACAATGGTGAATTGAATACAACCAGGTATCGTACTTGATCAAGTCATACGACGAGGACAGTCCACTGTATAATGGCTGTGCCCTGCAACAATGAGTGGTATCATACATACATACACACTTAGAAATTTTTAATTTTACACGTGACGGAATCCATCTTTGACATAAAAGATGAGACGTAAACAAACATGTCATGCAATATTAAGTTCTCCGAGACTGAAAAGTTCGTTGCTCGACGAAAAGTACGTTTGATTGAGCTATTTTTCGCGTCTGTTATGACTCAAATTTATGTCAAAATTGACGCTCGTATATGTCACTCTCAGAGCACCTAAATTTACATGAATTTTTCTAAGTGTGTACATATATGTTCCATTCAACCTAATGGCATTCGGCCCCATGTATGTTTTTTTTTTTAAATTTGATTATAGAGATATAGAGAGTCTCATGGCCCTACGCCCTAATTATTAAATTTTTACTCACGTGTAACACAACAATTGCGCATCAACTGTACCAAACGGCAACACTGGCTACCTTCCATTGCATGACAAAAAGTACCAGGATAGTTCCATTGTGAAAAGTAGGAGATACCATTTCCATGTGTGTCGAGAATCCATTTTTGGGTGCTTTCGCTCTCGCACTTGTCTGTGCATTTCTCCTGCTTCTTAAGATCTTCATAATTCAGGCGTAACATTTTAAACCGGCGCAAAAACTTTTGTAAACAAAAGTTCTAAGACCCTTTAAGCGCGAACCGTAGTACGCCCACACAAACGAACAACATCATCGGTTATATGAAATTCTCCCCTTTCCAACAGTAGTATTGTTTTTAAAAGCTTTTGTACCGTTTTCAAATGTTACGCCTGAATTGTCCTCTACAGAGCATACCGTGGTATACCTAATAACGGCGTCGGCGATGATTGTTTTGAACCTTGTTCCACCGTTGCACCACGTCATCGTGGTTGTGTGGTTCATGCATTTTCTTTTCCGAATCATCCATTGTTGTCCTGTGAATACTGCTGACTGTAGTAGATCGCTGCAAACTGCTGGTGATGGGGTGGACTGACTGGCTGGCGCTTGGCCATATCTTTTTTTTTATTGTATGGGTGAGTGTCAGGGATAGATAGGTAGTTTCATGAATTATTTGCTCTCTTTAAAACTGTGCTCTTTCCTAGCCCGGCTGGTTCGTCCGGCCGTTTTCATGCAACCTTTACACTTAGACTTGAGGGGATCTGTGCAGGCGAGCAAGTTCAATGCTGTGGAAAACAGTTCGGCGTAGGTTTTGATGATGATGATGATGGTGGTGCTGGTGGGTGGGTTATTGTCGTAGGATAGGTAGCACTATTACGAGCAATGCTGGCTCTCCTCGTTTGTCGAGGGCACTTGACGCTAAGCTTCACGCCGGGTAAAGAAATCAAAGTGGCAAAGTGAGTGGCCACGACTGAAAGGACGTGGGCGAATAGCGGCATGGTCGGAAAGCAACGAATCATCAAATTTTCGTACGATAGTGTGTATGAAATCGTTGTTTACTTATGACCTCCCTTTGCTTGCTGCTGGTGATGATGGTGGTGAGAGTGATGGTTTGCATAAATGTCTCGCGTTGAAATAAGGTTAGTTAGCTACCCTTAAGTAACCCATTTGATGTTAATTTTCCGCTGTTTTTTCTCTTGGTTATCGCTGTCACCGTTTTGTTCCACATTGCTATACATCGTGAATTCTAGTCGAGTTATTTTCTGCGGAGTACCGATGGGGTTTATAAAAATATTTTTTTCAATTACTGGCATACTTCACTGAGACATTTTTTTTAACTCTTTATTTGTTCCAAATTCAAAATAAATTACATTTCATTTTGACCTAGGTGTTCCAGTTACTACAGTAACTTACCAGTCTTAATTGTTATGATATATATCTATGTGTTTTTACATTGTTCCTGCCTTGGCAATTCAGTATTTTAAACAAGTTTTTTAAAGCTGCATGCCACTATAACAATTGAAATATTAAACTAAAAACTAAAACTAAATCTTACCTAAGGGAATTAATCGTTGCAATTGAGGATTGCAACGATATTTGCCTGAAATTATTAATTATCTTGTTGTAATTTTTTTTCTAAATTCTCATCATTAGAAATTCTATGTACTTCGGTAGTACTGTACCAAGAAGGCAACTTCAAAATCATCTTTAGAACTTTGTTCTGAATCCTTTGAAGTGCTTTTTTACTGGTAGTGCAACAACTAGACCATATTGGTACAGCGTAAAGCATGCCCGGTCTAAAAACTTGTTTAAATATTAGTAGTTTATTCGTCAGGCAAAGGTTGGATTTCCTGTTTATAAGAGGATACAAACATTTTATAAATTTGTTACATTTGGCTTGAATGCCCTCAATGTGATCCTTTAAATTTAATATTTGGTCAAGTATTAATCCAAGTTATTTTACTTGGTTTGACCAGGAAATTGGAACCCCGTTCATACTACTTTGTGGAAAAATTGTAATTTGAGTTTTGAAAGCGTTGGGAGAAATCTTCCATTTTTGTAAATAAGAAGAGAAAATATCCAAACTTTTCTGCAGTCTGCTGCAAGCAACACGAAGACTTCTTCCTTTAGCGGAAATGCCTGTGTCATCAGTGAACAAAGATTTGTGGCAACCCTGAGGCAAATCAGGGAGGTCCGAAGCGAGAATGTTATACAATATAGGGCCAAGAATGATACACTGAGTCGATTAGATTTGGAATTTTAATAATTTACTTGCAGAGTTCTGTCAGTTAAATAATTTTGAACTAATTTCATAATATAAAGTGGAAAATTAAACTTTTTCAATTTAGCAATCAAACCTGAATGCCAAACACTGTCGAATGCTTATTCTATGTCTAGAAGAGCAACTCCAGTTGAGTGGCCTTCAAATTTGATTGAACGAATTAAATTGGTAACTCTTAAGAGTTGACGAGTAGTTGAATGCCCATGGCGAAATCCAAACTGCTCATCTGCAAAAATTGAGTTCATATTGATGTGAAGCATCATTCTATTTAAAATTATCTTTTCAAAAAGTTTACTTATTGACGAAAGCTAACTTATTGGACGGTAGCTAGATGCTTCAGCTGGATTTTTATCCGGCTTCAAAATTGGAACAACTTTTGCATTTTTCCATTTATCATGAAAGTATGCCAAATGGAAACATCAAATAATTTTACCAAGAAAGACAAAGTACTCTCTGGGAGTTTTTTGATGACGATATAGAAAATTCCATCATCACCTGGAGAAAGGGTCCATCAAGACGATCATTTCTATAAATGAAATAATTTGCGTCCTTCTTAACCTTATGGTCAGGTTTAAGGAACGTTTCAGTTATAACGGCAATATGCACGTTATGAACTCTCAAAAAGTTAAATAGCTCGTCTTCATTATCTCTAAGAGATCGAGCATTCCAATTTAAAATATTTAATGCTTTAAAATTCATTAGTGAATTTTAAAGTCATGACAATATTGTTTGCAAATTTTACTTCAGTTTGAATAGTATCAAACATGGAGTTAGATTTAAGCATATCAGAAATCATGTCAATTAATGATTTCTGTAAAAATTCCATTTTAGAGGCAGTAGGGTAGAGAACTACTTCGACCTAATCGCTCATTTTGGGCCTATCGAGCAGAAAACTTCAAATAAATCCATGATTTCAGAGTTAACAAGTCAATTATGCGTTTGGCACGATACTTTAGTTAATAAGCTACCGAACGAAATCAATGAGAACGCGTGATATGAAGGTTTGCACCCATAATTCCCAAAAACAAAAGAAGCGCTCCGACCGAATCAATTGTTCAATTCATCCGATAGGCCAAAGAGAATTCATTGGCGTTTCAATGGCGTTTCAATGCGTTAGGCCGAGTTTAGAATCCGTAGGCCGAGTTTGGCGTCAAGAAGCAATATTAGATCTTTGACAATATCTCAATGATTGGTTCCTCTTTATGAAATCTTACGGTAGGTACGGAAAGGTACATAAAATTGGAAGCCATCAGTAATAATAATATTCCGTTTGGTGCTAAGCTGCGCTAGATTAAGGAACACTAAGTGCGGTTTGTGCTTAATAGGCTGGAAATAGGGTATTTAACCCTAATGCTGGAGCGTTTCCTACCTGTCGATTGGAACGAGATTGTAGGATCGCTTTGCGAGTCTTACATTCCCAAAAATTGGATTTGTGGTTTTCACCACAATTTAAACATTTAAATTTCTTTCTTCCTTCACAGGACAGTCGTCCTTTGCGTGAGAGGAATCACCACAATTCATGCATTTAGCTGGCATGTGGCAATTTTTAGTTCCGTGACCCCATCCCTGGCACTTACGGCACTGGGTGAGGTTTTGGAAATTTCCTCCAGTATTCCTGAAGTGTTCCCACTTCACTCGGACATGGAGCATAAGACTAGCTTTTTCTAAGGCCTTAAGGTTGTTTAGTTCACTAGACTTGAAGTGAACTAAATAAAAATCATTATAAATTCCGTTGCGCGAATCACCAGGACGGGATTTAATTTTTATTTTGATTACTTGGAGTGGCACAAGTAATTTTGCCAGTTCATCTTTGATCTGATCCAGGGATTCACCACTGGGCAGTCCTTTCATGACAACCTTGAACACATGTTCAGTTTTGGTGTCGTAAGTAAACAAATTGTGCTACTTCTCAGTAAAATACTTGAGAAGACATTTAAATCCGTCCAAGGTTTCAGCCAATACACGGCATTCACCCCGACGTCCAGTTTGTAGTGAAAACTTAACTTTCTCGAAGTTCAAAAGTTTCATGCGAAGAGCATGGAAATCGGAAGTGGTTATCACAATAGGGGGAATCTTTTCCTTTTTGGAATTAAGCCGGGAAAGATCGATCATTCTCATCATCCGTGAGCAAATCAAATTGATTATTCAAACTTATTTCATCAGGAGGGGGATCAAGAGTTTGCCCCTTTATTTTGCGTTTAGGCGCCATGACGGCAGTAAATTTTTATCCAAATCGACTTCCAAGCAGATTACTATAAGAATCTGAAGGATCGAAGAGGACTTTTTCAAATCGATATCCAAGAAGGATTACCTCGGGTAGGGTCCAAACAAGGATCGAAGAGGAATAAGAGTTGGACAAGGTAGAAATTTTACAGGTTGAGCACTGAAAAGTGCTGTTTAAATTTGTTGTAGCTTTAGGTAGCTTTGTAATACTTCCTTCAGCAAAAAGCAAATTGATCCGCACGGCAAGAGAGCACGATGCGGACTGACTGAGAAAGTTTTTTTTCTTCATATTCGCTCTTTGGTTTAGTTGTTAATTCCTTTGGTACATCAAATTTACTGTATTTAATGCATCGGTGAACTGATAAGACGTTCTAAATAGTCGTAAGTGAATAGCGGAGTTGTTTTAAAGCACTCATTTCGGGGCAGCAGATTAGTGTCGCAGTCTAGTTAGGGATTTTCCGGGCCTATAGTGGGCTTGATTTGAATAAAGAATTATATTGATTTGCACACAGTATGCATGTTAAAGGACCCGTCAAATGCATAAATTCTAGTAGAAACATAATGAAAACTTAAAAAAAAAACAATGCATCAGATCGGTCTGAACGTTTCATTGTTTCCAGACTAAGTTCCTCGGAAACTCTCAAAACCGAGGCCCATATTTGTCAAAAAGAGCTTAGGGCTAGAGTTCCATGTGGTGGATCTCAAACCCAGTAGCGCATCACGAATAGGTGTTCTATACCGCGAAACGGGTACACATAACGGTTACTTCTTTATACAAAACTGAAACATACATTCTCCAGTTAGGTGTTGGGATAACCAAAATTGTTGACGGCAAATGCTCCGAATACCTGGTTTCTTTCGTGGAACGAAGCATGACGCAGGTTGATGACCCGTGATACAGGAAAAGATCCGGCATGACTGCGAAATCGCTGGATGCTCACGAAACTACTACCGCGCCCATGAAAACATACCTCACACCTCTTTATAGGGTAAAATTTTCCTAAACTGATAGGATACCTTTTTAGTTTAACTTTAGGAATCCTTATATTGTCTCTCACAGTATTGTTTAACGTGCATATTCTAATATTCATTAATTAAATGCTGTGATTATAAGTTTTATATTTTACTCCATACATAGTTGCTGCTTACAGCGGCGCCGGTGGTGTAGTGGTTAGCGTGATTAGTCCTGAAGTCCTGGGTTTAATCTCAGTCGGCGCCGCCGGGATGTTCTAAGGCATAAGTAAAGCCGTTGGTCGCCGGTTCATGATTTGTTGCGTCGATAGCTAGGGTCCAGGTGTGGGAGCTACCTCCCTGGCGTCGGTAGCATTGGTGCTCAGCACGGGAAACAAGATCGACAAAAAACAAAGCAAAGTAAAAAAATGTGCTGCATTGCTTTTGAACTCCCTTACGGGGCCTAGTGCTTTTAAAACAACTCTATAACGTCACGATAACACCCCGCTCAATCATTTACTCATGTTTATTTATTCCTCTCGTTTCATACAAGCAACTTGATCGAGAACATTTGCCCCGCGGTAAAAGAATAGCTTACCGCCTCGAGTCACCCAAGTAAGCTTGAGATTCCTTAAGGAAACGGGAAAGAGTATAAAATACGAGAAGTTACATCGCACTAACAATGAACAGCACGGCAAGTGTAGTAATGTTTCCATTTTTACTTTAAGTCATGCTTCGTTCCACGAAAGAAACCAGGTATTCGGAGCATTTTCCTACAGCACAAGTCATCCTGTATACGTTCGTTCTATAAATAAATGTTTGAGCTACGAGATTGAACTGAATATCCTGCCAATCGATTGTTAACGATGCTCGTTTGCCTTCTGGTAGACAAAGACATTATCCCTAACGAGCTCCAAATAAGGAGGTGAACTTTGCATCCACGACATCCTTTTCTTGGTGAACGGTTTTTCGAGACCCTCTCTTTTTTTTCCTGGGCTCATAGAGCCTATCAACATACTTCGATGCGCCCGCCGGGGGGCGTTCGGAAATCTTTTTCCGTGTTTCGATAGATCGTTACCGAATATAATACCAATTATCGTGATGGTGCGCACAAATGTGGTAATAACCACTGATGATAGGAATTTTTCGTTTGCGGTTCTAATGTATGGATGCGGTGGCAAAATGCGATTAAAACTCATTTGATGTTGAAGAAATAAGAGACCTTCATATAATTAGATTATATCCGTAAAGGAAATGAGAATTGTTGCCGTTTGCAGTTAGATAGCTGTTCTGGATAAGAACGGTTGTAAATTGTAGGAATCACATAAGTGGATTAAAGGGATTTTACAAAGCGATTAATTGGACCATTGAAGTACATAACAAAGGTGGAACTCACGACTCGAAAGTTGAAAACATTTTATGATTTTTTATGGCATAGCTCCGTGAACATCTATATTTCAAAAAGATTATTTCAGATTCAACGTATCTGGATCGGGGTTTGGGTTTTGTTTTCTAAATTTCTTCGTCATGTTGATTCATGAACATTTACTTATTGAATAAAAGCGGTATCATAAAAAAAATCGCATTTCTGTGAGCCTTGATAAAAAATAACAATTGCAGACTCGGTTTAATACCCAAGCCTGATCGTAGACGTGCCAAACTAAAAGTCACATGAAAAATTGAAAATTTGTGACGTTTTTATTTTTGTATGTTCAAAGGCTGTCTTCATTTGGTGAATTATCTCTTGAATTTGACAGATGAAAAAATTAGCTTGAGCATTGACGACCATACATTTCGTAGTTGCTACTCCATCGCTACAGATCCAGCGGAATTGGCAAAAAGAACCACACAGCAAAAAATTAATGTTGACATCACATTAAAGTGGATGCACTTCAATAGTGTCAAAAATATGGTGTAATGTTACTTGCCAGAAAGGACAACATTATCATTAATACAGTGCATCAACAAACATTACGCTGTTTTTACTGCATTTGTTTATTTTTGTGGCAATACAAATTACATGAGATTTTTGACATGATTGAAGTGATGGAATATTAAAATTTATTTTTGCTTTTCATGTGAGGATGGGCTTAGGATAATCATTCCGTTGTCAGTGTGCAAAATCCGGTGAATCGATATTTTCAAGGTCAAAAACGGTGCTGGCCACGTCCTTACGGTCATTTGCGAGGTAAAACATTACTAGAGACCGAGTAGGGTAACTGATGATGGTTGGACCTATTTAGGCCGGTTTCACACGACGTCAACATTCATGTCGTATTTTTTTTTATGAATTCAACATATAATTATAAAAATAGCGTGATTAGGGGAAAGATCTACCTTTCTTGTTTCTAATAATAGCATAAAAAGTTAAATATTATGAAAAAATGATTTTATAAAACGTTTTTATTCAGCAAAGAATTATGATGATGGACCTATACTGATCTTGGTTGGACCTAAAAAATGATGATGGTTGGACCTATTTTTGCAAATGCTAGTTTAGCCCATATTTGTTCAAAAACTTTGTTGAGAGCTTATTGGTATCATAAAAAAACCCTTTTTATACAGTTTTTATGAATTAACTATTAAAAAAAAATATCAAGAAATTTGAGTTTAACTTCGTTTTTAAAAAAGTTCACTTTCCACGCATTGGCTATTCATCATGGCTCATTTTCTCGGAAATCATTGACCCGATTTGGAAATTTTTTAACGTCAAACTATAGGTATTGTGGTCCTATTGAAAGCTATTGAATATTTTTGGAATCGGTCAACTGGTTCTGGAGATATGGCCGGAACAAGTTCCAGGGTATATAGAACATGGACCTAATTTTGACATGGCAGGAATAAAACCTATCATGCGACACTTCACATTACTTCCAAATTCGATAACAATATCAATAACAAAATTGAGTGCCTTGGACCACACTGGCCACTTCCGGGCATGTTCTGGGTGCCCTCGGGGAATTTAGGGGCTTAAAATGACCGAATATCAGAACTTAATTCCGGTTTTATAGTTCTTTTTCTCCTAGGAGTTTTTTTTTTCGTAAATAAGTTGCAGTTAACAATTTTTAGTTTGTTAACATTTTATTTCAAGTTAATTCACACACAGAAGGTGTATGAGAAGTGCTTAATGTAAATTCATATTAACAGATTCTTTCGGCGCTTTCGTGGTAGTTCGGAAATCGGTGGTTACCCTTTCAGCCAACCTGACGATGGAATTCCTCCTTTAAATTTACGCCCAACTAGTGACGCAAGGTCTTTAGCAGCTTCCAAGATCTTTTTGGTCGTCTTGGGACTGCCAGAAGCAGCGCACATACAAACCCAGTCCCCTAGCTGGTTCTCCAAATCAACACTCAACACTATTTCCCTTCCATATTTCTTGCCGTGGCTTCCCTTAATTTTTGCGTGAAGTGTCGTTTTCGGAATATTGTACCTTTTCTGTGCCTGGTACGCGGTAAGTGATTTATTTCTTACTTAAAGAACAGCCTCTTGAAGATTTTCGACCGTATAACTCTTTTCTTCAGCCATTTTTTCAATCGAAGAAACTGATCACTCGGCCAAAACGAAATCGAATTTCAAATCAGCTGCGCGTGAAGGATGTAGACAAACCGAAGCGCACCTAGCGGCCGTCTTAGGAAACACATAGGTCCAACCATTATCATGCGTAGGTCCAACCATTATCATGCGTAGGTCCAACCATGATCATATTTATCTATTCGAATTTTGTCACGGAGACGAGCCAGCCAACGGCTGAAAGTCTCCTTAATAAAGATATAAAAAAAAAAAAAAAAGAATTTCGTCAATTATTCAAACATTTTAGTGAAACCAATAGATGAATGGCGTACTAACGTGTTGTTTACACCTTAAAGCAGTATTTTACTGCATGAAAATAAAAATAAATGTAAAAAATATTCCTTTTTTGTATGTTTGAAAGTAAGGCATGATGACGAGCTAATGCGTGGAAAGCGAACTGTTTTGAAAACACATTGAAACTCAATTGTTTTGAAGTTTTTTTTTTTTTTTCAATAAAACACCCATGCAAATTTAAGAAAATGAGTTTTTTATGATAGTAAAGTGATCTTTTTAAAAAAAAAAGCGAAGATTGACTAAACTAGCGATTGAAAAAATAGGTCCAACCATCATCAGTTTTTGGATAGGTCCAACCAGAATCAATTACCCTATACCTCTGCATATCCACGATTGTCACGAGAAGGACGTTTTTGTTAGTATGAAGGGTAAATTAGGCTTTACTTTGGAAAGCAGACTTGTCAAAAAACCGCACGGTGTCGCGCGTCATGCTAAAATATTGCTCCCCGTTCTAAGCGAACACGCACTTGGTTTCGGTACCTTTTCCCGGCTCGCCACCGATACGAAGAAGAAACCGTACCGAAGATCCATTCTGTTTTGTTTGGTACCGTGCTAAAGTTGTGTGGTGGTCTCCGTGCGGCACCGTGCCAGGGTACCGTGCCTCTATCAATTGGCGTTGATAAGTGTGATGATTTTGTTTACGATTTTACGTGAGAAGTGAAGGAGGGAAGTATTTTTCCTTTTTTTCACACACTCGTAAATGAGAAACACCGTTGGAGTAAATATAGTGTCCAGACTCAGAGAAAGTTGTCAACACCAATAGACGCTGTATGACGGATGTTTCTCTCTAACTTATGACTTCCAAGCATTGGTGAGAAATATACTTTCATCTTATAGGGGTCATCCACAGGTTATGTGAAACGTCTCCGTCTCGGGAGAGGCGGAGTTTAGATATCTGTGATAAGTAATGAATTTGATAAAAGAACAATAAGGCAAAATATGGCGCATGGTTTTCCTGCTATTTTACGAGACGTAATGCACGTTTACGTTACTTAATGGATGCTTCTCTTGGGGTGCACGACGTATGCCTAACGTCCGTACGCCTAACGTCCGTACGCCTAACGTATTTATGCCTAATGGGGTACACTCCTTCTCTTGTGCTGTTTGCCTGTTGCTACTTTCTGTCGAGTTGAAGGCTTATCGCTGAAATTTAAGCATATTAAATTGGTGGTGTGGTGATTTGGAAGATTATTCACAACATTACATATGTCATAAAAGTTAAAGTGGAAGCAAACGTCATTTTCAACTGCTTGAATGGAAACGTTGATGGATCATATCATATCTTTTCGAACTTTTCATGGAACAATATTTTTCATTTTTTTCTTCTAGAGCTTCGAGTAAATAGGATTTATTTATGATAGGCTCAAAAAGTTCGAAATCTATTGCCTCATTTTCTTAAAAATCAGTGGTAGACGAACCCACAAAACTGCTCGACAATATAATCAATTTAGTAGAGCTTACAATAATGTAAAACTGTTTTTAATTTTTTATTCTTTGGTGACACCGAGCGGATAATCACAGGTGAGCTGGAACTCACAGTCCGCTAGTGTTCGTGAGTTATTTGCCGTTAATGTTCAAGAAAAGTTCACTATATTGCCATAAACAGTGCCAAAACAGAAAAGTTTATGGCCAGATTTGGACTTGTTTCATGCAACCGGAAGGTGTATGCTGGTCACAGATGCCTTGCCAAACTGATTTCCTAAGCAAGTGATGTAAATTTCGCGAATAAACGAAGAGTGTTGATTTTAGCAAAACTTGGCATACACAATCGTCTTAGTAAATTTTTTTAGTAAAGAAACTAACACTTCTTCCATCTCTGGCAGCTTTGATTATCCGCCTTGGACACCGATCCAGTAGCAATGATCCATATACAGCAAAACTTATCGTAGTCAGTGAAATCCTTTAAATTTCATTGGATGTGATTATGTGTCAATGATTTTCATATGACCAATGTTTAAGACACATATAAAAACAGTAGTAGCTAGGAATAAAGATACGTTTTTTTGGATTTTCCAATAGCGCAATTTTATATAAAAAAGGTTTTTACGAGTCATTTTCGTTCCGTGTATACGCACAACTGCCCATATCATATGCAATCCTTAAGCACCGTAGGACTCTTATGCATATAACAGCAGTACAATTTTTACAAATATTTAACCCGCCCAAAATTTGTTTTAATTGTGATTTTTCCTGATAAGTGATTCTGTTGTAAAATAGGATGGGGAACACATGATGGTGCTGTCAGAATGGAAATCTAAATATACTCATTCTAAGAAAACACCGTTTCAAGTTTTTAAACGCAAACATAAAATATTTGGCGACGCTGTAAAAAATAATAAATGCATACACTGGAGTCGCTTTTTACGCGGGGGATACGTGGCGCGTAAAAACAAACTTCCGAGATTTTGATTTTTCACATGCTTAAGTATTTTTTTTGAATCGGATTTTGATGCCATTCGTTATTATAGCATGCTATGGTCCATATAGACATATTTTAAAAATTTCTGTATTTACATCAAAAATTGTGTTTTTTCTAAAAGTATGCCATTCAATTACCTATACTTTGAAACGGATAATGTGATTGGAATCAACTCGATAGGTCGTATCGTTGTCGAGAAATCGTTAAAAACGTACCGCGTAAATTGCGACTCAGCGGCACTAACCGCGTAAAAAAAACCGTGTAAAAAAAACCGCGTAAAAAAAAACCGCGTAAAAAAAACTTCGTAAAAAGCGGCTCCAGTGTATTTATATTCCTTATCTAATTTTCTCATGAAAACATTCTGCAATGTTAATTGTTGCTTTATTTGTTTCGAAGATATTGATAAAAGTAAGTAGTGCTTTCTTGAAAATCATGAAAAATAAAAAATGCTCCCCTGGACCGAGGGGTGCTTCGATCGGCACAATAATTTGGATTCATAAAATATAGACCAAAATAAACAGCTCCTCCAAATTTGGTTCGAATCTGAAGAGGTCAATTTCACTTTTGTATTTTTCTCGGTCACTTGGCGCAGAAAGCCCCATATACAAAATATGCTAAGAATGCAATTAAATTCCTGGTTATTTATCAGTTTTCTGGTTGTTCTCATTTCCTAGATAATTCCCGGATCTCGCAATTTTCACGGTTCAGTGGCCACTAGGGTAGGTCATCCTAACAACTGATTTGGATTTGCGGTAGACCTTTAATGTATGGGGGGTGGAATGTATCGGAAACGGAGTGAAACTATTAATTTGCTTGTCATGAATTTAAACATCACACAATGTTTCACAAACCCTGGGACTTAGACTGGGAAAATGTTTTTTTTCCTTTATTTTAACGTCGGTCTCTGTTCCGCAATCTAGTGCCAATCACCGACGGACATCGATTGTCATCCATTGACGGCAATGGAATGTGCAGGCAGGCAGCTTCCACACCTGCGTAGGTTAGCGCAACCATTCAAACACACATGGGCCGGAACCAACGGCTTTACTTCCCTTCCGAAGGAAGACGTGACCAGAGATTTTATGCCTCAGAAAAATCCCACCGACCTCGGCTGGGATTGAACCCAGACCCATCGGGGTGTTAGAAAGCAGTCACGCTTACCACTACACCACCGGCGCCGGCGTGACTGGGAAAATGTGCAAAACAACTTTGTAGCGGATCGCAAATTGAATGGACTTCTATGCAAATACAGTCAGGAATCCTTATTGCCAGGAACGTGAATAAGGAACCGCGGCTTATGGGATTTCCACTAATGGGGGATGTGGTGGGTTATCTCATTTATTTCAATATATAAAGCTTTTCTGTCTTGGACAAAGTTGTTGTGCTGGGATAGACCTGTGCCTGTGTCATTGGATTCAGGTTTAATTGGGAACTACGCTGCTAGAGGAACTTCACTTTTATGTTACTTATGACGGGCGCTATAATATATGGATCTTAGGTCCAACATAGAATATTTTATGATCCCATATAGAAAGTTGCTGTCTTCAGCAAAGTTGTTCAGAAGACCATGACCTTTCGGATGGTGGTCATATTATTTCAGAACTCTCTCACTACGCGGCGCTAGTTTGCACATGAACTTCCTTAATATGTTATGTGTGGACAGCTTATGCACATAAGATGTTGCTGTGCAATTTGAGGACTGGAACCGGAAAAAGGATATGTGTAGGGGTCAGAAATCGATTTCGGACGCCATTTTAAAATCCAAGATGGCGACCATCGGTTCAAGAAAAACCGTCAAATACCCTACAATATGGGTATTTACGGAAAGGGGACGACGTGTAGAGGCCGGAAATTTGCCAGATGCCATTTTGGAAAACCAAGATGGTCGTCATGAGTTCAACAAAAACGCCACAATATGGGTATTTCCGGAAAGGAGACGACATGTAGAGGCGGAAAATCGATTCCAGGCGTCATTTTGAAATCCAAGATGGCGGGTATCGGTTCAAGAAAAACTGTCAAATACCCTACAATATGGGTATTTTCAGAAAGGGGATGACGTGTACAGGCCGGAAATCGATGCTAGACGTCATTTTGGAATCCAAGATGTTGGCCATTGGTTCAAGAAAAACTGTCAAATACCCTTCAATATGGGTATTTCCGGAAAAGGGACAACGTGTAGAGGCCGGAAATCAATGCCAGGCGCCATTTTGGACTCCGGTTAAAAAAACTGTCGAATGGTATACAATATAGGCAATTTCGGAAAAGGGATGACGTGTAGAGGCCGGAAATCGATTCCAGACATCATTTTGAAACCAAAGATGGCGGCCATCTGTTAAAGAAAAACTGTCAAATACCCTACAGTAGGGTATTTTTTGGAAAGGGGACGACGTGTAGAGGCTGGAAATCGATGCCAGACGTCATTTTGGAACCCAAGATGGCGGCCATCGGTTCAAGAAAGACTAAAATATATACGTACCCTAATTAACAAAGCACAAGCAATAAAAAATCTCAAATTGGCCACTAAATACTACAGGGGTGCACCAATAAACAAAAAACAAGTTGCAATAGAAATGAAGAAAAAGGCAATAAACAAATAAAAAGCGTCTTTTAATAATTTGAATGTGAGCGGTAAAAATGGCAAAAAGGGCAATAGTAAATAAAATACGCTCAATTATATAAGGATGAATCTCCACTAAATTTGGAAATTTGAGCATTAAATAACTCACTTTCGTCACCTGCAGTTGAACATATTATCCCATAAAAGTGGCAAAATGAGCAATGTCATATTGAATAACCGCAATAAATAAATCTAAAATGTCCCACACAAAGCGCACAGTTATCTCTGTTTAAATCCAATTATGCTGTAAAATCGTGATTATTTCCCCAAGAAAAAATGAAAATATCTTTTAAAAACTGAAAAAGTTCCAGGAACCAGAAGATAAATGTATGCTTGAACTTGAGGATGAGCCATCGTAAAATATGAATCGTTCTTAAAGAAAAGAAAATAATTCATGCAGGAAAGTAAAAATGAGCAATTAAAAACGAACACTGCGCAATATAAAATAAAACAAAATTCCAATGATATTCAGGAAGTATTCCTTTAAATTGAAAGTTTATGAGCCAATAACCCAGATCAATTTCCATATGGTATTTTCAAGACAGCGATAAGTAGTGATACTGTGTCTTGGCTAACAAAGTCGATGTCGATAAAGAAGATTAACGAATGTGGGTCTCATTGAAAAAGGTACCATTAAACAAAATCAAAAGAGCACTAAAAACAGCTGTTTGAGCAATACATACGTCACAAAAGAGCACTAGAAAATGCCATTTGAACAATATAAAGGTAAAAAAAGACACAAAAAGCACAATGAATGTCCCAGGGAAAATTTCAAAAACGCTCAACAAAAAATAAGAAATGAGCAAGAAACGTATTAAATTAGCACTCTGAAAAATAAATTGAGCATTTTATTGGCCATGAAGGTCACTAAGAACGAAAACAATATCTTTTGAAAACCTGCAAATCTTCATCGAACCATAGACAAACAGACATAACACTCGCATCTTGTACATCTTGTACATGTGTAAACGTCAAACGCAAGGAAATTAACTATGGGCGCTACCGGCGGAGGTGTTATCAACTAACACATATTTAAATTGACCGTTAAATGCGTGTTCGAACACGGGGCGAACACGAAATTATTGCGAGACCGAAAGTGTCATGCCAACTTTTTTATAATGTTTAGAATCAAACCAAAATTTTAGAGTAGTTTTATACATATATTTACTTCAAAAATCAAAAGAAAAGTTAATCGATGGAGCCTTGAGTGTAAAATTGAACGCATTTTCAAAGTCTTTACAGTGTCATCCGGTACCAGTTTCTCAGTTTTTTTTTCCATTTTCTTAACATGTCCTTCTCGTCTTTGACTGTCTTCTTGCTCTTCCGAAGTTCCCGCTTCATTATTGCCCAGTACTGCTCCACCGGGCGCAGCTCCGGATAGTTTGGCGGATTCTTGTCCTTTGGAACAAAATGGACAGAATTGGCCTCATGCCACTCCAGGACACTTTTAAAATAGTGGCATGATGCCAAATCTGGCCAAAATAGCGGAGCTTCGTCGTGCTGCTGCAAGAACGGCAAAAGGCGCTTCTCGAGGCACTCAGATTTGTAGATCTCGCCATTTACTGTGCCCTTTGTCACGAAAGGCTCACTCCTCAGTCCGCAAGAGCAGATGGCCTGCCAAATGAGATATTTGGAGGCGAACTTCGACATTTTCTTCTTCTTAAATTTGTCGTCCACATCGAACTTGCTCTTGCCGGTGAAAAACTCCAACCCCGGAATTTGCTTAAAATCGGCTTTTATATACGTTTCGTCGTCCATCACACAGCAGCCATATTTTGTCAGCATCTTCTCGTAGAGCTTCCGTGCCCGAGTTTTAGCCGTCGATTGTTGCCGCTCATCGCGGTTTGGGAAGTTCTGTACCTTGTATGTATGTAGTCCAGCTCTCTTCTTTGCATTCTGGACGTAGCTCTGCGACATGCCGATCATTTTAGCCAAATCACGGCTTGAGACGTTGGGATTTGCTTTAATCATCCGCTTCACCTTTCCCTCCGTCTTTTTGTTCTCCGGTCACGGTTTTCTTCCAGCTCCTTTGCCGTGGTCCAACGTCAACCGCTCCTGGGACCGCTTCAACACTCTGGAGACGGTTGAATGGTGAATGTTCAACATTTTTCCCAACTGCCGGTGCGACAGGTCAGGAAATTCCAGGTGTTTGGAAAGAATTTGTTCTCTCAACTCGCGTTGGTTCACCTCCATTTTCGTTGAATCGAAAAACACGACTTCGAGTTTGACAGCATGTACACAATACACATCAATGAGAAAGTGTGCAAAATTTGGTTGATTTTTACCCAATGGTAAAAAAGTTATGCCCTGTTGAATGTGTCGCAATAATTTCGTGTTCGCCCTTTAAATGTTTTGAATTCGATGCCTAGATATATCAAACGTTCAGCAACACTTACTGAATTTAAAAGACACTGCATTTCACACGCTTAAACTGTCTTTTGAACAGTTACCTAATGATTTATTTATATTAATTGACAAATTATGTATCTTGACGAAGATTTTAACGGATTATTTTATATGGATAGCTGTCATAAGGACTTTTTTATAATTATTGTAGCACTGAAACAACTATTTCTGTTCGCCTCGCTGGTGATGGTGGGGGTTTTATATATATGATTTAATAGTAGTAGATTTAAAAAATTAAGTAGTCTATATATGTTTGAGCCTCGCGCGCGTATTACGGATATAAAGGACTGAATTAAAAATTAGATAAAAAAAAATGCAATTTTGAAGCTTATTTGGAAGATACCTTCATTTAGTAGTAAGTTTTCTGGAAAATGTTGGGGGTTCGTGAGCATTCCTGACATTGCTGAAAATTATGATAGCATCAGATTGCGGGGTTGCTAGTGTAATAGGATACTTTGTTGATCGTTCATTCACTCTTGATTGCTTGTAATGCTTATGAATATTTTAGGTGAACAAAAAGTCGACCTAAGAGGTGGACGCCTGAGCTTTTTCACATTTATATCGCTGTGAAGCAACAGTTAACTCTAGAGGGAATTTATATCTTTGACTGTAACCAGTTCGATTTTGTTTGCTAACCTACACACTTTTCAAGTCGACCAGGACTCAAAAAGGATGGGATTGTTTCATCTTATCAAAAGCTGTAAAATTAAATGTTAATATTTAATTTTTATTTTTATTTTTTATACACAGAAAAAAAAAATCTGAATTTTAACTATCGCGGAAAATCTCCCTTCGTTTAATTTTGAGCTAAACTTGACATTGACTGCGAAGTCATTTACAAGCTTGCATACAATATTGCTAATTTATGCGATATTGCGCTTAAATTTACACGAAATATCGCGTAAATTTATGCCACATCTAGCGTTAATTTTATGTGCGCTATATCTCACAGAAAATTATGAATTTTTCGAACGGTGTAGTGTGTAATCTTGTCCTCGCAATATGACTTCTGATCAAATGCAGAATTAACTGGAAGCAGCATCATTATTATTAAATTCACCATTTTCTAATAAAGAACATGTCAAACAATTTAATTATTTTCGCTTTGCCGGGTTTACAGTAACTATTGTCGATATGTTGAACGATAACCATTTTAAATACAACATGCAAAAAACCTCAATTTTGGTTAATTGATTTATTACTTTAGTATTATATTTTAAAAACATTCTATGTTGTGTTATGTCAATCCATGGCACATAAAAAAAGTGTGTATAAGTACCAATAAAATATTATTGGTCGTAGAAAAAAAGTTGAAAAGCAATAAATTAAAATAAAGGTTATTTGTATTTCGTAATATTGAAATATTCTTTTTTCATAATGTGCATTCCCCTCTTTCATAAACATTAAATATTACATGGTCATATATTAATTTATTCTGTACATATAAAAAAATAAATACTGGGACGGGAGGGAGCACTGGAGTTGTCACTGGACAATAGAGGGGAGTGCCATCCGGAGTCTAAGATGGAATGTGGAATGTCATTTCAGATAGTTACATTTCACTCCAACAGTTGCCATTAATTTGACGCGCTCTTCTCAAACAAACCATCCCGTGGAAAGCTTAACAGGTATTGCGAATTTCGTTATTCGTTTTGTTGGATCATATTGTTGGAAGGAGATTCTCTTATTCCCGTGGATTTCGCGTAAGTGTCTCTGCTTGCGGGCCCGTCCAACCCCTTTTGGCCTTTCATACAGCAGTATGTTGAATTCATAAAAAAAAAATTGACGCTCGTATATGTCACTCTCAGAATACCTAAATTTACACAGCAAAAAAATAATTTTGATTTCACGTCAAAGTGGATGCACTACAATCATGTCGAAAATATGGTGTAATATTACTTGCTAAAAAGGACAAAATTATCATTAATACAATGCATGAACTGACATTACGCTGCTTTTACTGCATTTGTTTATTTATGTGGTCATAAAAATTACATGAAATTTTCGACATGATTGTAGTGCATCCACTTTGATGTGATATCAAAATAATTTTTTTGCTGTGTACATGAACTTTTCTAAGTGTGCAGTAGTTGACTAAAAACACAAAGAAGCATCCACAATTGGGCCTGGTAGTGCAAACATAACAGTCACGGATACTTCCAGAAAAATTGATGAATCGTTGCTAATATGCTACACGTGAAACTACTGTATGAATGTGCATAAACTCTTGGCTCATACTCCAAAACTGAACATGTAATCAATATGAGATGTCTGTTCATTCAGATTTGGCTAAATCAGCCTGCCCAGTCAGAGTAACTCAGACTTGCATGCAAGGCTTGCACGCAACCGATTTCACTTTCGCCAGAAACAAGAGAAACAATCAGAGTGTTATTATTTAAACACTCGGAAAACAGAAATTCACAGACAAAATATTGAACTTTATGTACTTAACAATTGTACAATTATCCAAGAAATCGAATACTGTGAAGTCCGCCATGTGGCTATCACTGTTAAACCCCATTTCACCCTATTTTCCCCTCAAACTTGAATAAACTCATATATCATGTGGTATTATAGATTGGCGTCATTATTATTACATTCCTAGACCAAACCAGGAATCGAACCCAGCCACCTCCAGCATGGTCTTGCTTAGTAGCAGCACCTTTACCAACTGAGCTAAGGGAGGCCCACGCACTTGCATCATACTTATGTAAAAATACCCGGAAAATCGAATGATGATGGTCCCTTCTTGGTCAGACTTCATGAAATGGTCTATTTTGCCCGATCTACCCTCGAATGAAAAAAAACCTACACAGCTAAAAAAAAGTAGTGTAAATTTCCGTTACTATGATGCACATAAATGGAGCGTCATAAATCATACAAATTTACATTATAAATCGTGTAAATTTATGAGACATGTCATGCAATATTCCTTATATTGTATGCAACTTTCCACCTTTGTTTGCAACATTTCTTGCAAGCTGCTAGTTTACGTGAAAAGGAAGTTTACATGCATGAATGTTTGCATGCATGGATGTTTACATCACCAGTAAAATTCAGATTTTTTTAGTGTGTATATAAATAAAGTGGGAATTTGAATTGGTACTATACACACTTAGAAATAACTAATTTTACACGTGACGGAGTCCATCTATGACATAAAAGATGAGACGTAAACAAACTTGTCATGTAATATTAAGTGCTCCGAGACTGAAAAGTTCGTTGCTCGACGAAAAGTACGTTTGATTGAGCTATATTTTGCGTCTGTTATGACTCAAATTTATGTCAAAACTGATGCTCGTATATATCTCTCTCAGAGCACCTAAAGTTACATGAATTTTTCTAAGTGTGTAAGGTATAAACCTATATGCACTACATTGGTGTGAGCCCCGTCTTATGGCAGCCACTATAAAACCCCATTTAACCCTAATTTAACCTCAAACTTGAACAAACTTACACAGCAAAAAAATAATTTTGATATCACATCAAAGTGGATGCACTACAATCATGTCGAAAATTTCATGTAATTTTTATGACCACATAAATAAACAAATGCAGTAAAAGCAGCGTAATGTCAGTTCATGCATTGTATTAATGATAATTTTGTCCTTTTTAGCAAGTAATATTACACCATATTTTCGACATGATTGTAGTGCATCCACTTTGACGTGATATCAAAATTATTTTTTTGCTGTGTATATATCATTCGAGAGTAGATCAGGCAAAATACACACTTAGAAATAACTAATTTTACACGTGACGGAATCCATCTTTGACATACAGGATGAGACGTAAACAAACATGTCATGTAAAATTAAGTGCTCGATACTGAAAAGTTCGAAAATACGTTTGATTGAGCTGAATTTCGCGGCTATTATAACTCAATGTTATGTCAAAATTGATGCTCGTATATGTCAGTTTCAGAGCACCTTAATTTACATGATTTTTCCTAAGTATGTATAGTATGTCCTGAAGTCTGATCAAGAAGGGACCATCGCCATTCGATTCACCGGATGTTTTTACATAAGTATGATGCAAGTGCGTGAAATATTAATGACGTCAATCTATTAAAAACACATGATATATGAGTTTGTTCAAGTTTGAGGAGGAAACAGGGTGAAACGGGGTATCAACCAAACAAACAGTGTCGCTTCTGTTTTCCAAAACATTTTTATTTCTGTCAACTTATTAAATCCAGCTAGCTTTCACTGATCTCATATGGTAGGCTGTCAATCGGTGACCAGATCTTTGAAAGCTAAGAGGATCGTTGGATCACTGTCTTTAGGCTGTCGGCCAGTGACCCGGATGATTTATCGCTCATCGTCGTGCCGTTATACCGTTCATTATGATTGTAAAACCTCGAGACCGCCCTACAGACAACTGGTGGCGGGGTTTTCAAGCTTTGGTGGGGTAGATGGCTGCGTTCTCTGGTAATCTGCTCTATTGTTGTCAGCCCAGTGACACGGCCTATAACAACAACAGAGTTTGGCAGTAGGCAGTTGCTTACATGATAATGACTTCATTCCATAACGAACCACCTTTGCGTTCGGACGCGCTTTAGCAGCGCTCTTGTATATACTTTTAAATATCCAAACAATTTTTTATCATATTTTAAAAACTGACCCGCGCGAACTCCGTGTTTATTTTAAACGTTTTTTTTTTATCATCCGACGCGAGTGCAATGAAGTGCGGAATAGTGAATTGCGTGCAAAAAGACAATCGCTTTCTATGGCGCTGCCATGGCACCTGCAACCGGACCTTTCACGCAGGTTGTGTTGGTGCACAGCGAAATTATGAAGACATTCTTCGGACCTTCATGCTGCCTTTGTGCCAAGACTGCCAGGATAAGTTCATAAATGAACTTAATCTGAAGGAACTGTCTACAACATTGAATGGCATCAAAGAAAACATTGGCAATACTTTGGAAGCAAATCACAAATTGCTTACTAACTTCAAAAACCTCAGTGCGACGCATGACGCAGTGCTTGAACACATTGAAGAAATGCTTGACAATATTAAGCGTAGCATGTCGACCGTCACCAGCAGCAACAAACTTATTGCGGTTGAAATGAAAAATGCAATTTCATCAATTCTGGACACACCTTCGGCGGACACCTGCACAGCTGTAAAAGCGGCAGCCAAATCAGCGGCAACAGCAGCAGTAGCGGCAATAACAACAACAACAACGCACTCAATTAACCAACTACCTGCAATAATTTCCACACTCAAGAATGAGTTAGCGGACTCCCAAAGTACTCTAGCATGTGAAATAAAATCTCACCTAGAAGAAATGGCAAAATCTCTTTCAACACCAGCCGTCATCATTTCCAAGAATTACACAATTGACGAACCAGCCCCCAGCTGGCGAATCTTGGGAAATAAAAAAGTATGGAAGCGTGACTGGACAGAATATGACGCCAAGCAACATTCCCGCCGTCTCCAGGAAAAAAACGAGGAAAAAGCCAGACTTAGGCGCAAAAAACGAGAAAAGAAACCAGGTAACAACCCCCACAACAATACCAACAAAAACAGCGGCAGTAACAACTACACTATTGGCAATTGCAACAATAACAACAACAACAACAACAACAACAACAACAACAACAACAACAACAACAACAACAACAACAACAACAACAACAACAACAACAACAACAACAACAACAACAACAACAACAACAACAACAACAACAACAACAACAACAACAACAACAACAACAACAACAACAACAACAACAACAACAACAACAACAACAACAACAACAACAACAACAACAACAACAACAACAACAACAACAACAACAACAACAACAACAACAACAACAACAACAACAACAACAACAACAACAACAACAACAACAACAACAACAACAACAACAACAACAACAACAACAACAACAACAACAACAACAACAACAACAACAACAACAACAACAACAACAACAACAACAACAACAACAACAACAACAACAACAACAACAACAACAACAACAACAACAACAACAACAACAACAACAACAACAACAACAACAACAACAACAACAACAACAACAACAACAACAACAACAACAACAACAACAACAACAACAACAACAACAACAACAACAACAACAACAACAACAACAACAACAACAACAACAACAACAACAACAACAACAACAACAACAACAACAACAACAACAACAACAACAACAACAACAACAACAACAACAACAACAACAACAACAACAACAACAACAACAACAACAACAACAACAACAACAACAACAACAACAACAACAACAACAACAACAACAACAACAACAACAACAACAACAACAACAACAACAACAACAACAACAACAACAACAACAACAACAACAACAACAACAACAACAACAACAACAACAACAACAACAACAACAACAACAACAACAACAACAACAACAACAACAACAACAACAACAACAACAACAACAACAACAACAACAACAACAACAACAACAACAACAACAACAACAACAACAACAACAACAACAACAACAACAACAACAACAACAACAACAACAACAACAACAACAACAACAACAACAACAACAACAACAACAACAACAACAACAACAACAACAACAACAACAACAACAACAACAACAACAACAACAACAACAACAACAACAACAACAACAACAACAACAACAACAACAACAACAACAACAACAACAACAACAACAACAACAACAACAACAACAACAACAACAACAACAACAACAACAACAACAACAACAACAACAACAACAACAACAACAACAACAACAACAACAACAACAACAACAACAACAACAACAACAACAACAACAACAACAACAACAACAACAACAACAACAACAACAACAACAACAACAACAACAACAACAACAACAACAACAACAACAACAACAACAACAACAACAACAACAACAACAACAACAACAACAACAACAACAACAACAACAACAACAACAACAACAACAACAACAACAACAACAACAACAACAACAACAACAACAACAACAACAACAACAACAACAACAACAACAACAACAACAACAACAACAACAACACCAACGACAACAACAACAACAGCAACAACAACAACTACAACTACAACAATAACAACAACAACAGCAATAACAACAACATCAACAACAACAGGACCCGAAGCAGCCATCTCTACAACAGCACTGCATTACCTTTGGATAAAGAACTTTTGGCTGCTGCACGAATACAATTTTCTCGGCCACCCAAAGAAAGCGGACTAAATTTCATTAATTTCGAAAAAGGGGAAACTATTAACCCTTATCGAACTGAAAAACCAACTGAGCGAGAACACCCTCCTCTTCTGGACCCCATGCGTCCGCCAATAGTGAGACTTACTGAACAGTCCGTAACTGGCGACCAACGCTTCCTGAAGGCCCGTCTAAGGGACCCGAAAATTATGGACATTGTTCGACCCTACCTCTCCTTCCTGCATGACCAGCCATCATCAACATGTATTCGCGGAATCACCAAAACCAGTGCTATTCTAATGCTAGCAGCTGAAGGACTACCAAAAGACAGAAATCTCCTGCACGAAATTTTCCTGGACGTCCATGAAGAACTTGGAATTACTCGAAACGACGCCTTGGCAGACCTGCAATCCTACCGTACATTCCTGTCCAGTGAACGCACGCAACGGCTACAATCTACTAGGGAGGCCGCCCTCAAATTTTACAATCCTGTAAATTTTCAACGCCGCTGACGCACCTTGAGGAAGACTCATTATTTCTATATAACGATGCTCGGCATGAGACTGAGGTAACTAATAATAACAATGACCATACTTTATCAACCGACGTATTTCCAACAATTTCTTCACACAGACAGAATGCGACTGAAATTTTGATTTATTGTCAAAATTTCAATCGCATGAAAAGCCCAGCTAAAATGAAGGAAATTTATCAACATTTATTATGCTCATCCTTTTCGGTCATTCTGGCAACTGAAACAAGCTGGGACGAAAGCGTAAAAAGTGAAGAAATCTTTGGAAATGCCTTTAATGTATTCAGAGACGACAGAAATTTTCATGCAACTCAGAAGAAGTCAGGCGGTGGAGTCCTTATAGCTCTTGCGACCAATTTTAACTCAGAACTCATCATTACACCAAAATTTACAGAATTTGAGCATATTTGGGTGAAATCACACATAGCCGGTGAAACGCACGTGTTCGCCTCAGTGTATTTTCCACCAGACCATGCTCATAAAAGCACTTATGAAGCCTTCTTCCAAAGTGCTGAACAAATTCTATCTGACCTTCCTCCTGAGGTTAAAGTTCACATCTATGGAGACTTTAATCAACGCCATGCTGACTTCATTCTGGACTCTGAAAATGAATGTATCTTACTCCCAGTCGTTGGGGATAATGAAACATTGCAGTTCATATTTGACAAAACTGCTAATTTAGGACTGAACCAAATTAACCACATCAAAAACCAACAAAATTGCTATTTGGACTTTTTACTAACGAATATTTATGAAGATTTCTGTGTGACCGAATCATTAAATCCACTGTGGAAAAATGAAGCGTTTCACACAGCAATCGAATATTCTTTATTTATGCATGAAAACCAAAGACCCAACGACTGCGAACACGAAGAAGTCTTTGAATACAAATTAGCAGACTACGAAAAAATAAAATTTAAATTAAACAGTGTCAATTGGCAATTAATTTTAAGGAATGTAGGAAATGTCGAAATTGGTATAGACGTGTTCTACAAAATTTTAACAGAAATAATTTCGGAAGAAATACCTTTGAAGAAAAAAAGACGTAACAGAAACACACAAAATCCAGTCTGGTTTAACAGACAAATAAAAAACTTGAAAAATCGGAAGCAAAAAGCACATAAAATTTATAAAAAACACAATAGTAGTAATAATTTATTAATTTATTTGGATCTATGCGATCAACTGAATTTAGCTATCAGTACTGCATTTGAAGAATATAATGCAAAAACTGAACGTGAAATAAAGTCCTGTCCGAAGAACTTCTTTAATTACGTAAAAACGAAATTAAAATCTGACAATTTTCCTTCAATAATGCATCTAGACGAAAATGTCGGTGATAGTTCGGAAAAAAACTGTAATCTATTCGCAAAATTTTTTCAAGAAATTTATACGACTTTTTCTGAAGAAGATCGTGACCGCGATTATTTTGCATTTTATCCAGAATTTTCAAGGGACATTGGCCTCAATCAACTTCAAGTGCAGGACATTTTGCAGGCTTTAAAAAATTTAGATGCCTCAAAAGGTCCTGGACCTGACGGAATTCCTCCAGTATTTATTAAATGTCTAGCAATGGAACTCACTGCTCCATTGTTTTGGCTTTTTAATATGTCCCTGGAATCCGGAACCTTCCCTAAAATTTGGAAAACCTCATTTCTAGTACCTATCTTTAAATCTGGTCGAAAATCTGACGTACGTAATTATCGTGGAATAGCCATTATCTCTTGCATTCCTAAGCTTTTCGAGTCAATTATCAACGAAAAATTATTTCTCCAAATCAAAAATAGAATTACTGACATGCAACACGGCTTTGAATTTATAGACTATTCATTGAATGCAATGGATAATGGAAACCACGTAGAAGCTCTCTATACAGACTTTAGCAAGGCATTTGACCGCATTGACATACCAATGTTACTCTTTAAACTGCAAAAAATTGGAATTAAGTCAGGGCTCCTGAAATGGCTTGAATCATATTTAACTAACCGCCAACAAATAATTAAATTCAACGGAAAGAAATCGAGCCCAATTCAAGTCACTTCAGGCGTCCCCCAAGGCTCTCATTTGGGACCTCTCCTTTTTATTCTATACGTAAACGACATATCTTACATTCTCAAAAAACTTAAATTGCTTATTTATGCCGACGACATGAAGCTCTTTTTGGAAATAAGAAATGAAGAAGACATCAATATATTCCGGAATGAAATACACATATTCTACATATGGTGCAAAAAAAGTCTACTAGAATTGAATGTAAAAAAATGTAACTTAATATCATTTAGTAGAAAAAGAACAACTTCAAATATTTCAATTGCATTAGGAAATCAAACTGTAGACAAATGTGAAAGAGTTAGGGATTTAAGAATTATCTTAGACTCTAAGCTAACTTTCATAGACCATTACAATACAATTATTCACAGGGCAAATAACATGCTAGGCTTTATCAAGCGCTTTTGCTATAACTTTCAGGACCCTTACACAATTAAAACACTATATATTGCCTATGTGAGGTCAATACTGGAATATTGCAGCATTGTATGGTCTCCATTTTCAATCACGCACGAAGAAAGATTAGAATCAGTACAAAAACAATTTCTATTATACGCTCTTCGTAAATTAGGTTGGACTTCATTTCCTCTTCCATCATATGAAGCACGCTGCATGCTTATAAACATACAAACATTAAAAGAGCGTCGTGAATATGCAATGGTTTCATTTGTAAATGATATCGTTTCGCAGCGAATTGACTCAACAGAACTTTTATCAAAATTAAATTTCCATGCACCCACTCGGCAACTCCGAAATCGAAATTTATTTGCCATAAAACATCATCGCACAAATTATGCAAAATATGGGCCATTAAACCGCATGATGGCCTCTTACAATAAACACTGCGAAACCATTGACTTTACAATGTCTCGGCATAAACTAAAGCAATATTTTTATTCCATAAGAAATAACAACTCATAAAAGAAAAGACAAGAAAGCTGACACTACTTTTTTATATAAATATATATTTAAGAAAACAAAACTGTATTAATTAATTGTACTAGTCTACGTTGGTTGACGAAATAAATAAATAAAATAAATAAATTTCTTCCTGTCACTGGGCTGATTGTTGCCTATCAGGGAGTTTTTGGATGTAGAAAACCTGTACATCACTTACGAACGCTACGTGCCACTAATTTTCAACAATTTTACGAAATTAACGTTAAAATCTAAAAAACACTCGACACTGATACTCGAACACTTACAGCATCTTGAAAAGTACCTAAGTGTTCAGTTAAAATGCCTCTAAGCAACTATTTTTCATGAGTTTCGGATCGATGATGATTCATCAGTATTGCTGTAATCTTTAATTTTATAATTTAATTTTACCATGCCATACCAATGGCGGTGATCTATTGACCAAGGTGCACATAACGGATAGGCAAAGGAAAAGTGAAAATTTTCCAACAGTATAAAAAATATTAATGTGAGTGTTTTTCTCTTTTTCTTTTATTCTAGATTTCATGCGTTATGGTAAACCATTAGAGTCATTGCCATCCATAGCGAAAGACGAAAAACCGATATTACGAAATGCAACAGCTATGAGAGAAATGAATCTATCCAGAGCTATCTAGGACGAGTGAAAAAGTCATGTGCTTATCCACCTGCTGAGAGGATGAATCCATCAAAGATTTATTTGTGTTAGTGAGTGACTGGAAAAAACCTCTACGCTGAGGAAGTGGATTTTTTCTGACTTTGCTCCCGAGATTGTCACTTGCGTTGGGAGTCTCCGAAAGAGAATCTGTCTCTGAGTGAATGTGACTCTGAAATCATCCCCTATTCGTTTAGTTGTATGTGTGCAAAAGTCATGGCAACGGTTCTTGCAAATGATTCATAATTGTTAGTCTTGGAGTGATGGTACAACGTGAAAGAAATCAAACCGTACTTTGCCTAGTGAACATCATGAAGATTTTTCATTTCTTTGAATAAAAAACTCCTCAATGTCTGATATTTTTCGTTGAAAGCAGTGATGGTAAAATTAGAGAATAAAAGGGTAACAAGTGTTATTTAAAATAAAAAGAAAGTTCTGTTCACCTCTCTTGGCATCTTTTTCGGAAGTGTGAAAATGTACTCGTCAGGATGGAATACACCTTCGCTTGACATGCTGTTTAAAAACTAGGAACTATATGGAAAAAATAAATACAAGGAACTACAATAGATAATGATTTATATTACGTGTTATCCTGTTGAAGTTGAATCAACTTTGTAAAGTTCATGTTGGTGTAATTACTAAATTTGTTATCGTTCGTTGCATTGACTTACGGAAACTTCGAAAGCATCGTGTTGAGACGAAGAAAACGTGCGTTAAATTGTGTTATAGCTTGGAAATTGTCATTGGTCAGCAGAGAGCAATCAAGTTCTTCTATGATGGGCTGCCTAAATAGATTTTCGTCGACTAGAGTAGCATTGAGATGTGTAAGTATTTTTGATTTTACGGAACAGGATTTTTTTCAAAAAGAAACAGAGAAATGGAAAGAATCTTTCAATTCAATGGAAATTGAACAAAGTAAAACAAACAATATCTCATCCTTTCCTAGTCACTCGAAGTGAAGAGAAAAAGTCCAATATTACCAAATGATAAAAAATATAGAAAACAGCAAATCGAAAAAAAAAAAATTAAAAGGAAACGGCTGGGTTGATGAGGGTCGCGAAAAATGTCAGTAATGATCGAGGGTCGAGAGCGCTACTCGCAATCGAAATCGAAGAGTGTCCAATGAACTGTGAAGAATCCTGTCGGCGTACGGTGCATGGTTGCTGTGGAATTGGATTCAAGCATTTTTATTTGAGACCACAGCTGTTTCACCCTGCTCCGCAATTATTCGGCAGTTTCGTGTGCTGGTTAGAATTATAATTTCTTGGGATAATGAGAGCGATTTATATTCTCCATTGATATAATTTTTATTTAATTTTAATTTTATTGTATTTGTACAGTCTACAGGTTAAAACAACCCCAATAACTAACTTAAATTATGTAACATGTAAAAATAACATCAAACAGATAGGGCTCTCACAAAGTTGTGTTTTATCATACGTCTAGACAATATAAAATCGAAACACTCGAAACAATTGTCAAAAACACGACACATACTCACATACATATATTGCCAAACGTATGCGAACGAAGAGCACTTCTGCGGATGATCACGTTCAGTTGGCTAAGAAGCTCTGGGCAATTGATATTGTATGTTAGTAAGTCACTGACGAAATAAGCTTTGACTACATCTCTCTTAACGTTGAGTGAATCAAAATGAGTCGACCTGCATAGATCAGCATAGCTGGGAAGATTTGTACGGTCATTCCATGGCAGGTGACGAAGTGCGCAACGTACGAACTTCCGTTGGATGGCTTAAATTCTATTTATTCCGTTTTCATAATACGACGCCCACAAAACACACACGCACTTAAGCACAATATAATGCCTTCAAGCAATACACATCCTTGAAATGTTTGCTGAATCGGAAAATGAATCCCAATTGTGATTAGGCTTTTGAAACGACGAATGACACTCGATCTTTGAACGTCAGTGAAGAGTCAAGAAGTACTCCAAGACCTTTCACAGTGCTCTCACATTTTAGAGAAGTACCACTAAAAACGTAGTCGTGGAGGCAGTGATGGATCGCTCTTTTGGGATTTTTTCGATAATTTTTAAAATAGGATGCTAACGTAAAATCTAGCTGAACCTTCAGTTAACAGTTAATCTCCATATCAAAATGCAAAAGTTTTGCACGATTCCTGAGTAATATGGATCGTAGTGAGCTGTGCTCGAAGAGAGACTTAGAAAATTTTCAGCCGTCAATTTTTGCTCCGTTTTTTCTAGACTTTTGTGCTTCAACTATTTGCCACCCCAGAGTTCTTAAACCACTGATCATCTCGGAACCTAGCACCATTGGTTGTTCTTTGTGGCTCTTTGTGTTCCTTACAAGTGGGTCAGATTCTCCGATTAGCAGCCTGAATCCATTCAGCCACAATTGTGCTTTCATCATCTGACTAATCAACTGATTGGCCATACAGGATTTTTGGTTCGCTTGTCCGATACTAAGAATAGGAAAACCTATTTTCGAGCCCAGTCAACCAACCCTTGAGTATGGAGATCACTGTAACAAGACATCGTTCATGGATCAATTTGGTGAGTCCGTTGCAATTTATTCTGGTGCTAATAATTGGCAGGATCCAATATTGGACAGTTTGATGTTTATAAAGTACTATCAGTTAAAACTGTGTTTTTGAGATTTGTCTATATATATTCTTTGGTGCTTCCTACATCGGTTGCAGGACAGTGTTACCGATTTATATTGGATAATCCAAAGCTATGTTGATCATTATAACATTAAATTTTGAATAACAACCCTAATAAACAAATACCATAAACGAACTGTATCTCGGATAGGTAAACCATCCCACATAGGGTTTGGATGATACCCCGAACACGTCGTTAAGCTCTCTTTTATGGTTATTTTTATTAGGGAAATGATAAGACAATCTTATTCAAATGTCGTAATAATACCTCTGACCAAGGAAGAATGATTTATATAGTTTTCATAAAAGTTGACGATACAAATACTAATGAGGAAAGGAATTCCGCATTTCCTTTTCCCAAGTCCTTTTCCTCTCCTTCCCTTCCCTTCTTCTCTTTTCAGAAAGCGAGTAATGGCGCTATAACCATATGCCATATAGGGCTAGGACAAGAGTTAGTGCTCAGGTCCCAACCGCTAGAAGAAAATGGTAGCGAGCAAGGGCGCTATAACCTAGGCGAATACAGCATTCCCTCCGTATAGGTTACGTCCGCACACCGCTCTCTGTTGTCCTTCGACTGAGGTCGGCTGGATCGATTGAGGGATGGCAGTGGGTTGGCGGTGCCGTCCACGCTTGTACGGAGGGAGGACTGTACGCTCGAACACAAGGGGTAAATACCTGTGTTCCATCCCAGGAGATCGGACAATCAAGGAGTGTACATTAACTTTCTTAGCTCTGTCACTCCCAACGATTTATATAGCCTATTTTCAAATCCTGCATACGGAGCGGTTGGTACGGTATGTCCCCGCTCTTTGATTACCTGTGGATTAAATGTTAACCACTGTCTATACTTATTAAGTAGACATGGTAAACATTCACTTCCACAAAAATTAACTTAACGCTACACAGTAGGCCTGGCCGCTTTATTGTTTGTTTCACATCCTTGATGTGCAGCAGGCATTAATAATGACAAGAAAAATGATAGATGTATCATTTTCCAGGATTCTTTCAAGTACTGGCTGTGTATGTGTAGACTAGACTAGACTAGACTATATCAAAATGCAAAAGTTTTGCACCGTTCACATTTAGAGATGAAATAGCCTTCGGCTTAAAATCTCTATAATAAAGATTAAAAAAAAATTTATTTCCCTGAAATTGCACTCGAGAGCACTCTCAAGTGTACCTTCAGAGAAAACACACACACATAGAGTTTAGATTACCGAAGTCGATAAAAATTTTACTGGGTTTTCAAACAGCTGAGTTTTCAGCAATCAACCCAGTAGTTTTTAATTTAACTGAAAACTCCGTAAATCGCAGAATCTCTAAACTTTCAAAAATTACTGTCTAAGTCAGTAAAGAAATTGCTGTATATATCAGTTATTTAGTTGTTTACATTTGCTTTTTCTGAGTTTTTCATCAAAAAAGTTTATTTACTGGTAGTGATGATTATTTTTTGGGTTTACGATACGATACGATGGGTAGGATTAAAATGTTTCTAATTTTTTACGATTTTTATTTGGGGACTGAGATTAACATGTTTAGCGCTTCCTGGTGGTTCGGCCGGTTGGTGGCTCTCTTCGTGTGCTGGATTGCGTGTCTATGTCTGGAGCTTAACAACAGGCAATGTTGTTGAATTGTTCTGCTTCAAAATCAGTGAAACATCTGGAAGTCGATGCAGGAGTGCATAAACTGTCCGATTCCGTGTCAGTTTCTGCATTTTTGCGTTGGCTTCCAGATTTTTCACTTATTTTCACAGAGATTTTTTTTTATCACACAGAGATTTCCAAACAAGTTCGAGGTCAAGTGCTCTATGTGAAACTGGGGGAGGATGACGCAAGCAAGTTGACTTACGGGTGTGATCAGCAATCATGGAATTTTGTTCGATGATTGTTTAGTAAAACATAATGGATACTGTAAACTCGGTACGCTATTTTACTGAGTTTTAGTCATTCGCCGTAAAGCTGTACTTGCTATTACAGAATTCAGTAATTTGCGACAAGCTACTGAACATCAGTAGTTTTAATGAAAGTTGCTCGTTCTCTCTCTCTTAGATCTATCGGTTACTCGGAGAGGATTAAAAACTGCACGTTTTAGTCAGCCGTTCCTTATTGTTTGACAAAAAAATGATGATCGTAGGAAGCAGCACAAAAAACTTAAAATGGGTACAAAACGGATTCGTACAACCAACGTTGAGATTAACAGGCTTGTGACTTTACCGCAGGTATATCAACGCTTTGGAGAGAAGAAAGGCTAAAGGAAAAAAGAAGTGCTCATAGTGTGGTTACTAGTCTGCTCACATGCACGTTCGACGGTATTTTCTTTTTTTGTCCATGCATGATACAAAAAAGAAAAGTGAAGGTAAAATATGCGATAGGATTTGTTCAAAGGGATTACTGTCGGCTTCTCTTCATCAAAGACAAAGGATGTATGGAAATGATGGTTTTTGTACCGCGATAATTTATTTTTGGCTTTCGTCAAACGTCATTGACCAAACTGACCAAATCATCATCATTAGTATACACATACATTCACACACAAGCCATCCGAAAATTTAAAGCAAGTATTTTATGATTTTACATCGTATATTTTCTTGGTAAAACACCATCACTGCATAAAGCTACTTGTGTTCTTCGTGGCATTCTACAATTTCACGTAATCGAATATACACAATTATAAAAAAAAATAAAAAATATTAAACTTTTGTTTAGATCAAAAAACTAACATTTTATAAGGATTATTATGGAAAATTATGGTGTGTGTTGTTTCACCTTGCCCCATATATTTGGGTAGGCTGAAATACATATATTACATCAGTCTTACGATGAAAATTCTCATATTTTATCTCCTAAAACATGTAGATGCATGTATAGAATAACCGTTCGTGAACTTTATCAACCTCTGATTGGAATATTAGTATCTCCGATGAACACGGTCAGTCCATGCAGAAATATAACATAGTAGTGTAAATTTCCGTTACTATGATGCACATAAATGGAGCGTCATAAATCATACAAATTTACATTATAAATCGTGTAAATTTGTGAGACATGTCATGCAATATTCCATATATTGTATGCAACTTTCCACCTTTGTTTGCAACATTTCTTGCAAGCTGCTGGTTTACGTGAAAAGGAAGTTTACATGCATGAATGTTTGCATGCATGGATGTTTACATCACCAGTAAAATTCAGATTTTTTTTTAGTGTGCATGAAATGATAATGAAATAACCAAAGATTATATTGTTGACAGTTAACCCTATTACAAACAAATTTAATTAGCCAAGTGATCATAGGATTACCTCAACTGGTTTATCACATACATCTGTGGGTTTAAAATACATTTATTTATAATCGTAACACTATGAAGGTATTAAAAACATCGTACACAGCCTCTAAGCAATTATTTTTAGCTGCAGAATATTACTGTTTACAGCTTAATGCGCTTTCAAACAGCTAATTCAATCGGTAGACTTAGTTTGACGTTGAAAAATTGATTTTAAATACTTAAGATAACTCGACCTCCCTTATTTTTTTCCTTGATTTGTTTTCCATCGATCTTGTTTTTCGTGCTGAGCACCAATGCTACCGACGCCAGGGAGGTAGCTCTCACACCTGGACACTACCTCTCGACCCATCAACTCATGAACCGGGATCAACGGCTTTACTTCCCTTCCCGTGATCAGAGATGTTATGCCTCTGAACTTCCCGGCGACGCCGACTGAGATTGAACCCAGGCCTGGTAGGGTGAGGGGTAATCACGCTTACCACTACACCACCGGTGCCGCTAGCTCGACCTCCCTTTTTATGGTAAAAATAATAGTTTTATTTATATTTAAACACTGTACTTTTTTAAAGGCTCCCATTGCTGTTTCTTGACTTTCCTTTAACACATTGAAGTGATTTCATGAACTGAAAATGGGATATCCACCATTTCTACTGTGTCAGCTTTGTGCGTGGCTTTATCATTGTCTACGCTGTGAGTTTATTTACGTTGTTTGAATTCTGAAACTGGTCAACTATGTTTCCTTAAATTTCGAATAACATTTATGGAACATGAAGTGCATTGCCGTGTTTTGCCCTGATCGTCGTGAAAGTGCAACGAAGCATTACAATGTGAGAATTTTCCGGTTTCCGAAAAACGCTGAACTTTGAAAAATGGCTGGAGTTTTGCGGACAACCGTCGGATTTTCCCTCGTTGATTCTATGCGTTTGTGCAGTGTATCCCGAGCAACGTCCAGCATCAAAATGACAGAAAATTGAAATGAAGTTTTGATATCAACATCAAACTGAAATCCAAATTTGATTTAAGTTTATGGAATTGAAAAATTTGATACCAAATTTTGTTTTCATTTTGATGTACATTTGCTCTTCAAAAATATGTTGTTGCGGGTTTGTTTTCATTGCCTAAGTTTAACATCAAATTGTATACTTGTTTTGTTATCAACTGGAAAAATTGATATCAAATTGAGTTTTCAGTTTGCTCTCACTGATAGCAGAAATAGTTTTATATGTGATGTCACAGCATGATTTTTGTTATTCTCAATTTTGATATTTTAACCATTAAAACGACCAAAACGACAGCAACCTGTGTAGTCATTATCAGTGAAATCACAACATAAAATTAAGATTTCAATTTGATCTCAGACTTTACTCGGGATGTTACAATGATTATTATTTGGTGGTATCTAGTGTGTACTGCTTCGAGCACACGCAATTGTATTTTGTAGTTTTTAGGCTGCCTGGAGCGATTCCGGTTCATGTTGTGCGAAAACTATTCCGTGATTTGACAGCGCAGTGCTTTTGACCAACAATATCAAAAAGTATTTTATGTTAACATACGAATTTTACTATATAGGGGAAATAGATGTAATGTAATCCCTTAGCTCAGTCGGTAAAGGCGCAGCTACAAAGCAAGACCATGCTGGAGGTGGCTGGGTTCGATTTCCGGTCCGGTCTAGGAGTGTTTCGGGTTGAAAAAATTCTCGACTTCCCTGGGCATAGAAGTATGATTGGACTTGCCACACAATTACAGGCATCGAAAGCTCTACATTAATAACTGTGGAAGTGCATCTAGAACGCTAAGTTGAGAGCACGCAATAAGCTTATATGCAATATACAATAAGCTTGAAATACGAAGAAGAAGAAGAATAATAATAAGAAGAAGAGGAAGGATGTAATGTCAGCCTAAATGCCCCTAATTTGGGCCCATGCATAAATTCAGCAATCGACTAAATTTTCGAAAGCGACCAAAAATAACTATTAGTACCATCCCAATGACGCGTTCATTTAGATAAAATTTATAAATAGTAGATTTTTAGTGATGGGCCCAAAGTTAGACATTAGAGCCATTTCCCCTAGTTTTAATTTTTTATTTTCTGTTTCAAATTATTTCACTCCGATTACAATACTTTTCAACTGAAGAATTCAGGCAAACGATAAACATGCTCGTTTGGCTCACATTTTGGCGGTTCTCGCTGCTCGATTGGTTCAAAATGGCCGCTTCCGCGAATCTCTATATATACACACTTAGAAATAACTAATTTTACACGTGACAGAATCCTTCTTTGACATAAAAGATGAGACGTAAACAAACATGTCATGTAATATTAATGCTCCGAGACTGAAAAATTCGTTGCTCGACGAAAAGTACGTTTGATTGAGCTATGTTTCGAGTCTCAAATTTTTGTCGAAATTGACGCTCGTATATGTCACTCTCAGAGCACCTAAATTTACATGAACTTTTTTAAGTGTGTAGGATTACTACGCTGTACCTTATTTCATGCAGTTTTGCCCTGGAAGCAGCTGATTGATCATATCAGAAACACAGCTAAAAAAATTAGTGTAAATTTCCGTTACTATGATGCACATAAATGGAGCATCATATATCATACAAGTTTAGATTATAGATCGTGTAAATTTATAAGACATGTCATGCAATATTCCATATATTGTATGCAACTGTCCACTTTTGGATGTTTACATCGCCAGTAACATTCAGAATTTTTTGGTGTGAAGTTATCAGCATCGAAATCAAGTAATAAATAATTACCTTGAAATGTATAAACCTATGTTATTAAATCGTTTTGACAAGGTGAAACACCTTTAACCGTTATGCAAAGATTGCAATGGCAAAAATCTACACAGTTCGAAAAAGTAGTGTAAATTTCTGTTACTATGATGCACATAAATGGAGCGTCACATATCATACAAATTCACATTACAGATCGTGTAAATTTATGAGTCATTTAATGAAATATTCTAAATATTGTATGCAACCATCCATCTTTGTAAGCAATATTTCTAGCAGGTTGCTAGTTTACGTTAAAAGGAAGTTTACATGCTTCAATTTTAGCATGCATGGATATTTACATCACTATTAAAATTCATAATTTTTTGATGTGTATGTGGTTTGCTTATTACATTAAGTTTTTCTTTACGTGGCACAAAGCCATTAATAAGTTTTGATAAAAGAACGAACAGTTTTTAAAAGTAGGAGAATAATATTATAAAATTGTTGTAATATCAGTTTTCTTAAGCTTTTAATAGAAAAGTTCGTTCGGATATATTGTGGTCCCTTGAGTATTTAAATGTATGAAGTTGTTTAGCCAATGCCAGATATTGGCCACTTCCCTGGGCTTTTTAGTCATACCACTGAACTCACCATCATTAAGTCAGATCTCCCAGCTTGGCCTTAAAGCTCAAGGCATGCCGTGAATATAATCCACCTAAATAAAGTTCAAAACTTGAGTTGCATTGTGTCGAATTAAATGAAACGTAACCACCCATGCATATGAAACTATGTAACGTGCTAAAGTTTAGTGTGTTTGGTAAAAGTCTTCCCAAAGTGTGTGAATTTATAAATGCGCGATGTAGGGCAAGCGTATTTTAAACAGCTCTTGGATTATCGTTTCATTATTTCCATGTTTTGTTGTTTTTTGGCAAATGCTTTGTTGATCGTTAAATGAAGATGAAACAACAAAGGGAAAGTGGCAGGGATAATATCCAGCAAGATTGAAAAGATTTCCTTTCCATCCATCATTCTATCAAGGCCAAGACACTGATGGTGCTACATTGGTCGATATTGGCCCACGTGCCTCGTCCTTCATTACCTGTGCGTGATATTTCGTCGATTTTCGTGCTTGGTGCAGCGTTATTCAATCTATTGTTGATTTTCCTCTCGGAAAAAGAAATCAAACTATGAATACGTGTTAGATGAGATTAGATGTGCTAGTGACCGGATGCGAAAGTAAGGGATCTTTTCAGTAAGTACTATTTATGTTATCTAAATGTTTTCATTTTTTTGCACCCAAATACAATGGCTGGCGATCGAAAAAAAAAACACAGTAGGCTCTGCCCGCGAACGGTTGGTTTTGTTTTCGCTGGCTCTGAGTTTATCTATTTCCGCATATTTTTTAATTGTACCAAGTCAAAAAAAACATTAGTTTTCACGTGTGGATAAGTGTAAATTAAGATCTATCACGTTTTAAGAAGCTGTTTAGTGATATTGTAATTAACGTGAAAACTCTGGGATAAAAATTTGTTTTGAATAGCTTTGTTGCTGTGGTGTCGCGTTGGTCGTTTTTCTTTTCGCCTGTTTTTAGTGCTTTGCCTCCCTCCCAAGAAGAGTTTTTCCGGGTATATTTCTTTTCTTTTCTTGGTGCTGGCGTTCTGCCTTCGGGAAGATGCAAGCAAATGAGGTGCTAGGCAAAAATTCGGGGCAAATGAAAAAATTCGCATGTGATTCAAAATGTTGTGTTCGGTTGTAAAAACAACGCGGATTACCACGACTGAACAAACCGGTACTTTTTCGGAGGCAGTATTTGGTGAGATCCATCTGATTATAAATCAATCATAAATGCATATTTCCATGTATTACTAAATACGCGCCAGATTTCGAAACATCACATTTTGAAATTTGGGAGTGTGTTTGCAGTACCATTATTCATATGATAAAGGTAGTGTTAACATGCGGGTATATGAAAGTAACCTCGGAATGGACGTGAATTACCAGGCATTCTGAAATGGGTTGCTGAATCCGCAGTAGAGGTATCGCTTTCTAACTCCCGAAGTTGCTGTAAATTGTTACCTACATCAAGGATTGTTGTATGCAAATTTCTTCCATAAAACAATGCCGGCCACACACACACACATACACACACACACACACACAGACACATACACAGACACACACACACACACACACACACACACACACACACACACACACACACACACACACACACACACACACACACACACACACACACACACACACACAAACACACGCACACAGACACACACACACGCACACACACACACACACACACACACACACACACACGCACACACACACACACACACACACACACACACATACACACACACACACACACACACACACACACACACACACACACACACACACACACACACACACACACACACACACACACACACACACACACACACACATACACAACACACACACACACAAATACAATGGCTGGCGATCGCTGACTTGTTGGATACACAGATTGACGTATAATAAAAATCGAACGAATTGCATTTAATAAAAAATATAAACAACAATTTATATTGTGCATGATTTTTTAACGGACCAGTCCCCTATATTTTACTGTTTTCAGTACGAACTATCAAAAGAACTGTAATTTTTGACAGCTGACGACGATTCTTTTTTACCGAATTTTTTTTGCATATTTTACCAAACTTCGGTATTGAGTGATGAGCTAGTCGGTATTTTTTGACAGTTGAGTATACATTGCAAGTTTACTGATTGTTCAGTGAACCAAACCTTTACCGAACTGATAACCGAATGTTCAGCTGTTTGAATGTCAGTAAAATGTTTACCGACAGCTGTAAAAACAACTTGGTGTGTAACTCCCGGTAAATTTATCAAAAAGTGAGTGTTTTTTTTTCTGAGAAGAAAGTGTGTTTTCGGTATCATCGGAAGGAAAATTGTTTTTACATTTGGCAATTCGCCAACCATTTTGCGCACCATCGGTGCGTGGTCACGCATACCTGCACACTGATCATCGTCATCGAGTGTCAACATCTGCCTCGGCATTTACACCGCTCATCATCATCGTGTGTTCAGCTGAGTGCCAAGCCTCATACAAACCCACACCAACGAAGACCGCCCGCACAAGCGGATCGAAGATCATCCACGCTGCGCGTCACTCTGCTTCTGCTCTGTAAACGCTCGGTGGTAGTAGCACAGACAAACAGACAAAACACATTGAATATTTCTCACTGTGAAACGTCGTCGCTAAAACATTACCGCCATCTGTTGAGTACACTGTGGTGGGCACTACACTGAACAGATGGCGGTAGTGTGTAAACGTCAAATGCAAGGGAATTGACTATGCGCGCCGCAGAATTCGGTACTACCAACTAGGATACTTTTAAATTTTCCGTTAAATGCTTGTTCGATGAAAAACTTGCGAGAGTTACGTCTGTTTGTCTTTGGTAGTAGTATAGGATTATCAGATAAGTTTTTTTTCTTGTTTCTTTCTCTCACCCATCAGTTAAATTTAATTTTGTGTTTCTGTGTTTTAAGTGTTGTCTGTATATTGTGTCTGTGTGGTTTCTATTTTCGTTTCAGTGGTAGAGCGTTTTGCGCTCCCACTAGTACGGCAAAATGGACATTTTGTCGCAAGACGACATGAAATTTTTGTCGGAAGACAATTCCAGTTTGTCACCCGATGACAAGAAGGGTCGCAAACGTCTGTCATTCCAGAAATCAGATGATGCCATCCCTGGTTCATCATCACAGTCTGGACAGGGACAGAAAAGCCCCCGATCGCGAGCCTACGCATAAGACTCAACTGGCCCATGGGTTTTCTACTTTCAGCCCAAAAAGAAACTTTTGAATGTAATGCAAATTACTAATAATCTAACGAAGCGGTTCTTGGCCGTGACCAAATTCTCGAAATTTAGGTACAATAACTTCGTGTTGTCGTCCCTAACCTGAAGCAAGCTAACGAGATTGTTGTCTCCCAGCTCTTTACACTCGAGTATAGAGTGTATATTCCAGCTCGTAATGTGGAGATTGTAGGTGTGGTCACCCAAGTGAGTCTGACCCCCGAAATCTTGACGAAGCAAGCGGTTGGCCGTTTTAAGAACCCCACGGAAGTCTAGAAACTGGGCTCAGTATTTTTCAGCGAGGGTGAAAACCACCACAGACTCGTTTAGGCTGACCTTTTCTGGATCAGCCCTTTCTCACTACATCGAGTTGGGAAAACTTCGGCTACCTGTAAGCTTGTTTGCTCCTCGGGTCATGAACTGCCAAAATTGCAAACAGTGCAAACGTGTACTGTAAGGGAACTCCTCATGGTCTCTCGTCGTGCCCGGCGTACAAACAACGTGGGGAGGAACTAGAACGCTCTCTTAAGGAACGTTCTAGGCAATCTTTTGCAGAAATGTTATATGACTATACCCAGGATTTTCCACCTCTGCCGGGGACATCCAAAGCCCCTGATGTCCCATTTTTAAGAACAGAAGCCCCTTCTTCATCTGGGTTGTTTTCATTTGATAAAATTGCGGATGATATCCTCGAGTGCCTCAATATTTCTCTTCTCAAAAGCATTGTTTTGGCAATGCTTCCTACTGTGAAGATCCTCTTGAAGCAATTGACATGGAAGTGGCCCCTCCTTGCAGCAATAATTTCCTTCGATGGGTAATTTTCCAAACGAGGTCGGGGATTTGATCACTATTCTACAGTGGAATTGTCGAAGTCTTATTCCTAAGTTAGACTCTTATAAGTTTTTAGTTCACAATTATGATTGTGATGCATTTGTTCTTTGTGAAACTTGGAGGAGGGTTACTTTTGGGGATAAAAAAGTGCCATTCCTTCTATAGAGTAAATCTTCCACAATTTCCAGGTATTGAAATTGTCGCATGTCAGGCTATTTTTAAAGGTAAGAGCCTTTGTGTTGCTTTTGTTTATATTCCTCCTAGAGCCGTTATTAATCGAAAACAACTTTCAGATATTTGTTCGGTACTTTCTGCTCCACGGTTGATTATGAGAGATTTTAATTCCCATGGTACAGGCCGGGGGTAACTGTCTGATGACAACCGTTCTACTTTGATACATGACCTCTGCGACAGCTTCAATATGACAATTCTTAACAATGCAGAAGTAACACGTTTGGTTGGCCAACCTTCTAAAGGAAATAGATTAGACCTCACCCTTTGCTCTAATTCATTATCGTTGGATTGCACGTGGAATGTGATCCAAGATCCCCACGGTAGTGATCACTTGCCGATCAAAGTTTTAGTAGTTAGTGGGTTCAATCCGTCGGAAAGCGTTAACTTCGCGTACGATTTTTCCCGTAATATCGATTGGACAAAGTTCAAGACTGTGATATATGAAGCACTAACGTAGGTAGAAGAGCTTCCCCCATTGGAGGAATAAAACTTCCTCTTCAATCTGATCTTGGACAGCGCGCTTCAAGCTCAAAACTGGCCGTTTCCTGGAATTTCTTTCCGTAGGAAACCTCCTTCCTCTTGGTGTGACCAGCAATGAACTGAGGATTATCATAAAAAATTAAAGGGTTGTGTCCTAGACACGACCGCAGTATGACGTAGAACCACACAAAATTGATGTTTTTCATGCGTTTTTAACTATTATACTTTATCTTAAAATTTTCAAATATTTCAATGTTTCGGTTATGGTTGCAAGCAATGCAATGGTTGCAATGGTTTCAAAACAATTTACACATTTTTCTTGACAAATATCCATGTGAAATTCCACATGATTTTTATTTAACCACACATAAACAGAATCCACTCAGAAGTACATATGAAATTTATACGCAATTGAATAGTATGTGTGGTCACGCATGGTTTTTATATGTACATATATTAAGTATGTGGCCGACACATAGATATTGATTTGTTGATCACGTTGCAACAACTCATGTGTGGGATTTGAAGGGGGGGGGGGGGGTGTTAGGATAGGTTGTTGATAAGTGGGGGGGGGGGTTAGGAAAGGTTGTTGATGAGTGGGGGGGTGGGGGGGTTAGGAGAGGTTGTTGGGGGGGGGGAGATATTGTTGTGAAGGGGGGGGGGGGGAGAGGTTGTTGTGAAAGGGGGAGGGGGTATACATCCATTACTTTTCCTCATTGTGGTCACGCCGTGATCCACCTTTAGTCGCTGATTTGGTCCTGCTTACTGCAGCACCAAGTGCCACGCCGTCCGAAGCGACAATGAGCAAAAGCATGACAGCAGCGCTGTTTTATATCTTTTCAGGTTCAGAAACTGATAGGATTTCCCGCCGTTTTTTTATGAATGGGGCGGAGTAAAAAGTTTCTTTTGTGCAGAATATGTAAAGCAGGATAGACTTTGGATGTTAATATAATTGCATATATGGAGGTACCAGATATGCTTTACAGTCAGTTGTTGGTAATTCATCGAGTGTATGTCTCCTATTAAGCAATATTTTTTTTTGAAAATGTTGGCTCTGCATGTAAAAAATTAATTGTTCATACACACTAACTTTAGATTACTGGAGTCAGTAAAATTTTACTGGGTTTTTGAATTGCGGATCGCCCAGTTGTCATCACAGAAATAATTTGCATTACCGAACTGTCCGTAAAGTCAATCTGTCAAAAATAACTGTTCATTCAGTAATTGGTTCGAGTTGCGTATACTGGAAAACCCAGTAGTTTCTTTTTGTTTATTTAACTGAAAAGACAGTTATTTGGTTCATTATTATACCGTGTTACCCAGTTATATTAAAAGTAGTGAATTTGCAGTCATAAAAGCATGAATCCTGGTGCAATGCACCGTTTATAATATGCCAATTAATATGACGACTTAATCCCTTGACGTACCCCGGAATAGCGCGTCGACAGTGAAAGCAAACAATGCAAACATATTTTGTTAATCAAAATTTGTTAGAGATCAAGGAACTGCAAAAAGAGTAAATAATAATTGTTGGTACTAACGAAATAGTACTTCAATTTCGCTGTCGAGCATTCTCAGTTCCGTCATGATATAATTCAAGTTTTAACAAAACCGCGCGATTAAACCCTTGCTCCCGGATTTGACTGAAGCTACTGGCGGCGGGAATAAAATTGACAGTTTAGAGTTTTACAATTCGTGGTCGGTAAAACAAGGTGGCTATTTTGCTGACCAGTCGGTAAAAAAATAAAGACTACTTTGGGTACAGTAATTATTTTTGCTGACTTTTCGTGCAATCATGAAAATTTTTAATTAACGACTTTCTCAGTAAATAAATATTCTGTGTTCAGTATTTTGCATCAAACGATACCGAAGTTCAGTTTGTGTTTTGCAGAACGTCGGTTATTCACCTGATTTAAACTGAATGTTCAGTAAATCTTTCGTTTTACCGTGTAAGCCCAGTACAAAAAAAAAACCGAACAACTAAATGCTGAATACATTATTAGGGTTTGCTTAAAATTTATTTCCCGAAAAAAAAAAATGATCGTCAAAGTCCATGTCTTTCTCGGATTATTGTTAAGGGGGAGGGGGAGGGGGTTTTACATGCACGTTTTTTCAAGTCTCATTCCTTTACATGCACGTTTTTTCAAGTCTCATTCCTCATTGTGGTGGACACGCCGTGATCCACCTTTAGTCGCTGACCTAGTCCTGCTTGATGCAGGACCTAGTGCCACGCCGTCCGAAGCGGTAATGAGCAGAGGCATGAGAGCAGTCCTCATTTATATCTTTTCAGGTTCAAGCAGAATGATGTGCAACCAAGTGGTATTCGTTTATGATGACTGGGTTTGGGAAAAAGGCTTATTTCATGAAATCAGTGATAAAATTATCATTTGTACATTTTCAAAAGTTTAATTACAGACAAATTGGAAAAATATTTATTTCAACAGGTTCGTAATGTAATATCCTATCGATTGGCGTATTTGGATTTTAATTTCATCTATAAATGACAAAGTTACAAGCGTTCAAAACCTAACACTCCTTCACCACACATATTTTTTGATTTGCACCCCAGTATAGTCGACAAAGACGTAGTTCTACGTCAAAAAGTCCGACGCGTTCAAGCTTTTCCGGAATTGTGGAACACCCGTACATTTCGAAGCTTACTCGGCTCTTGAACGCGAGCTCAAGAGCCTCATCAAAGCTAAGAAACGCGGATACTGGCGGCAATTCAAGGACGTATTATCGCGCGAAACGTCGATGAATACGCTATGAAATGCGGCGCGAAGGATGCGCAACCGGTCTTCAAACAACCAGACCGAGGAGTACTCAGATATTTGAATTCTCAAGTTCGCGCGAAAAGTATGTCCTGATTCTGAGCCGGCACAGATGATTCCTCGCGAAACGACGAATTCGGTAGCCGAGATCAGCCAGCCTTTTTTAATACTGGAGCTCTCAGTCGCGCTCCTTTTGTGTGGCAATTCGGCTCCGGGGGATGATAGAATCAAGTTCAACTTGTTGAAAAACCTCCCAGACGTCGTTAAAAGGCGCATGTTGAACTTGTTTTGTCAGTTCCTGGAGCTCAATATTGTTCAGGATGATTGGAGGCGGATGAGAGTTATAGCCATTAAAAAACATGGAAAACCCGCGTCAGATCATAACTCGTATGTTATCGTGCATTCGAAAATTGTTGGGGAAAATGATCCTTATCGGAAAAATGGGTTGAGATGAACCACCTACTCTCAGATACCCAATTTGGTTTCCGTAGGGACAAGGAAACGAACGACTGTCTTGCGATGCTTCCACAGAAATTCAGTTGGCTTTTGCTGAAAAAAAAAGAGCAAATGGCTTCTGTGTTCTTGGATATCAAGGAGACTTTTGATTCAGTATCGGTTGAAGTCCTTTCAGGCAAACTCCATGCTTGTGGCCTTTCTCAATTAATTAATAACTTTTTGTACAATTTGCTGTCAGAGAGCTTTTTTCATGGAAACTCTACAGCTTCTCGATTTAGTTACATGAGCCTCCCCCAGGACTCATGTGTAAGCCCGGTTTTGTATAATTTCTACGTCAGAGAAATTGACAATTGTCTAAGAAACAACTGCACGTTGAGACAACTTGCAGATGATGGCGTAGTGTCTATCACAGGGCCCAAAGGGGTCGACCTGCAAGGACCCTTACAGGACACCTTAGACAGTTTGTCTACTTGGGATATTCAGCTAGGTATCGAATTCTCCACGGAAAAAAACTGAGTTGGTCGTTTTTTCAAGGAAGCATAGCCCAGCACAACCGAAGCTTCAACTTTTGGGTAAGCCGTTCACTCATTTCATCTCTTTCAAATATCTAGGAGTCTGGTTCGATTCCATATGCACCTGGAGATCCCACATTGAGTATCTAAGACGAAAATTCCAACAACAGATCAATTTTTTTCCGAATAATTATCGGAACGCGGTGAGGAGCTCATCTGCAAGATTTTTTAATGTTGTACCGGACAACAATTTTATCGGTTTTTAAGTGCGGTAGTTTTTGTTTCCAGTCAGCTGCTAAAACTCACATCATCAAACTGGAACGTATCCAGTATCTCTGTCTTCGTATCGCGTTAGGATGCATGCAACTCTTACGATGAGTCGTGAAGTGTTGGCGGGCATGTTGCCACTCTCTGATCGGTTTTCAGAGTTATCTCTGAGGCTCCTCACCCGTTGTGAAGTTATGATGAACCCACTGGTAATGCAAAACTATGACAAGCTTCTTGAGCTAAACCCTCAAACTCGTGTTATGTTATTGTACCACGTGTACATAACACAGGATTTTAGCCATTCACAGCATAATCCTCATCGTTTAGTCTTCTCCGACTTCGGCATTTCAGTTAGTTTTGATTTATCTATGACGCAAAAGATTCGCAGAATCCCAGAACATCATCGTTCCATAATAGTTCCGTCAATTTTTGCTGCAAAGTTTGGTCAAATTGATTCCGCAAGATCGTTCTTCACAGATGGATCACTAATAGAGTCGTCCGCTGGTTTTGGTATTTTTAAAGAATTTCATAGCGCCTCTCGAATGCTTCAAGCTCCTTGTTCCATTTATGTTGCTGAGCTGGCGGCAATACATTATACGCTAGAAACTATCGCGTCACTTTCACCAGATCACTACATTATTTTTACGGATAGTCTCAGTTCTGTCGAGGCTATTCGCTCCATGAGGCCGGTAAAGCACTCCTCGTATTTTCTCATGAAATTTATCGTTAGAAAAAGTGAATTTTTTTTAATCATAATCATATTCCAAATCTCTTTCTTCCTCTCCCGATCCATACAATCAACTAACCTCGAGAAGACCACGAGTAATCGGTTCAGATGCTTTAATTTTAGATTTAAGACATTAATAATTTATAACGAAATTGATAATTGGGCTCTGTAAAGTTTATTCGATTGAACCTGTACAAATAAAGTAATTCTTAAAAAAAAAAAAAAAAAATTATAACTAAAACGATAATGATTTTCGAATAATGTTAAAAAATTTTGTGTAGCGGCGCCGGTGGTGTAGTGGTAAGCGTGATTACCTCTCACTCCAGCAGGCCTGGGTTCAATGCAAGTCGGTGTCACCGGGATGGTCTGAGGCATATCAACTCTGATCAAGGGAAGTAAAGCCGTTGGTCCCCGGTTCATGAGTTGATGGGTTGATAGGTAGGGACCAGGTATGGGAGCTGCCTCCCTGGCGACGGTAGCATTGCACACTGGGCCAGGAATGCAATCTAGTGGAGCAAAATTAATAACTCCGAAACGAAGCATTTCCACGGCTTGGTGTCTTGGGAAAAGTTTCTCATCATAAATAAATAGTTCAAAACTCTTCCGTGAAGATGGCGCCACAATCTAACTTCTTTCTCTGACGTTCTGGAGACTTGACTTGACTTGAAAAAATGTCGAAAATATGGTTTTTTCTTTCTGTTTCGGTTTTTTGCCTGAAACTATATAATGCTATATTTTTCTATTTTCTATTTACTTTATATAAATAACTTTTGAGAAGAAACATAATGGTTTGGTTTAAGCTTCAATTTATAAAGATATTGTTGGAAAAAACGAAAATAACAGCAATTTTGTAACTTTACTATCTCCTAAAGCGCAAAAAATCGCAAACTGACATTTTCAGCAAAAAATAAGCAATGAACAAAATATCAAAATTTGAGAAAGGTATATTTTGGTGTTTTTGAGATTTCTTCATTTTAGTGGAACACGTTTTTTTCCTATACATTTTTTCATGCATTGAAATGGTGTTTTAAAGACTTGACAAATGTGGCAAACTTTATTTTTTTCATTCGTTTATTTGTACAGGCGCAGTCGAATATACTTTACAGAGCCGACATATTCTTTTTCTTCTACAATAAGAATCTTAAAACTAGAGTTAAGGGGGTTTAACCGATTACTCGCGGTCGTCTCGAGGTTAAGGAGTTTTACAATTTAAGGATAAGGGGAAAGGTTGAGAGGATTATGAATTTCATTTGTTTTATAATGGTAACTATTTCTAAAACACTTACTTAAATCTAAAGAACTGATGATTTCAGCATGAGATGAACATGAATACTACAAAAGGAATGTATACACACACACACTCTTTCTCGCAAACACATTCATCCTGACAAACATACCAAATTTATAAAGAAAACAAATTATCTACAACCTAAGGTTAATGAATTTCAAAAATTCATATATGAGTGTCATATATTCCAAATCGCGCCCAGCTAAGATATCTCGAACTGGAACATTGGGTTGTCTACCTCGAGCACGAACCCTAGCAGCATGCTTGTCACATATTGGTTCTAGAAACTTCTTTACGACTTATTTCAGTCATAAACAAGTTGCTGCAACTTTTCTTAACGGAAGTGTGCTACTCGGGAAGGGAATCACATAAATGTGTTCTGACTCCACGATACTCCGAACAAGACCAAAGGATGTGATCTGCGTCCTGGTAACCTTGTCCACATTCACAGAGATTGCTGTTTCCCAACCCCACACGGAACAAGTGAGTGTTTAGACAATAGTGATTGGACATGAGACGAGACATCACGCGTATGAAGTCTCGACCCAAGTCCAACCCTTTGAACCATGTAAACTTCGACACCTTAGGGATAATTAAATGTAGCCATCGTCCCAAACTCCCTTCACTCCATTGATGTTGCCAGCTAACGAGCGACTGCTGACGATAAATAGAGAAAAATTCACTATAGGCGATTTGTCGATCATAAATGTCGCCTTCCATAGCGCCCACCTTCGCAGGTGAATCCGCCTTATCATTGCCCAAAATTGAGCAATGCGAAGGGATCCACGCGAAGGTGATGATGAAAGAGCGCACGGATAAAGCACTAAGCAGATCTCGTATTTTCAAGAGAAAATACGAGAAGTGCCTTACCGGCCTAATGGAACGGATAGCCTCGACAGAACTGAGACTATCCGAAAAAATAAAGTAGTGATCTGGAAGAAATGAAGCAATAGTTTCCAAAGTGTAGTGAATTGCTGCCAGTTCAGCCACATACACAGAACAAGGAGCTTCAAGTTTTCGAGAGGCGCTATGAAATTCATTAAATTCACCAAAACCAGCGGACTCCTCTATTAGAGATCCATCTGTGAAAAACGTTCTTGCAGAATCAACATGGCCAAACTTTGCAGCGTATAATGACGGAGCAATCATAGGACGATGATGCTCTGGAATTCCGCGGATTTCCTGCGTCATAGATAAATCAAAATTCACTGATTTGCCGAAATCGCAGAAGACTACACGATTGGGAATATTTCTTGAAGGGCTGGCGTTGTGGCTGGGCGAAGGGCTGGCGTTGTGAAGTTATGATGAACCCACTGGTAATGCAAAACTATGACAAGCTTCTTGAGCTAAACCCTCAAACTCGTGTTATGTTATTGTACCACGTGTACATAACACAGGATTTTAGCCATTCACAGCATAATCCTCATCGTTTAGTCTTCTCCGACTTCGGCATTTCAGTTAGTTTTGATTTATCTATGACGCAAAAGATTCGCAGAATCCCAGAACATCATCGTTCCATAATAGTTCCGTCAATTTTTGCTGCAAAGTTTGGTCAAATTGATTCCGCAAGATCGTTCTTCACAGATGGATCACTAATAGAGTCGTCCGCTGGTTTTGGTATTTTTAACGAATTTCATAGCGCCTCTCGAATGCTTCAAGCTCCTTGTTCCATTTATGTTGCTGAGCTGGCGGCAATACATTATACGCTAGAAACTATCGCGTCACTTTCACCAGATCACTACATTATTTTTACGGATAGTCTCAGTTCTGTCGAGGCTATTCGCTCCATGAGGCCGGTAAAGCACTCCTCGTATTTTCTCATGAAATTTATCGTTAGAAAAAGTGAATTTTTTTTAATCATAATCATATTCCAAATCTCTTTCTTCCTCTCCCGATCCATACAATCAACTAACCTCGAGAAGACCACGAGTAATCGGTTCAGATGCTTTAATTTTAGATTTAAGACATTAATAATTTATAACGAAATTGATAATTGGGCTCTGTAAAGTTTATTCGATTGAACCTGTACAAATAAAGTAATTCTTAAAAAAAAAAAAAAAAAATTATAACTAAAACGATAATGATTTTCGAATAATGTTAAAAAATTTTGTGTAGCGGCGCCGGTGGTGTAGTGGTAAGCGTGATTACCTCTCACTCCAGCAGGCCTGGGTTCAATGCAAGTCGGTGTCACCGGGATGGTCTGAGGCATATCAACTCTGATCAAGGGAAGTAAAGCCGTTGGTCCCCGGTTCATGAGTTGATGGGTTGATAGGTAGGGACCAGGTATGGGAGCTGCCTCCCTGGCGACGGTAGCATTGCACACTGGGCCAGGAATGCAATCTAGTGGAGCAAAATTAATAACTCCGAAACGAAGCATTTCCACGGCTTGGTGTCTTGGGAAAAGTTTCTCATCATAAATAAATAGTTCAAAACTCTTCCGTGAAGATGGCGCCACAATCTAACTTCTTTCTCTGACGTTCTGGAGACTTGACTTGACTTGAAAAAAATGTCGAAAATATGGTTTTTTCTTTCTGTTTCGGTTTTTTGCCTGAAACTATATAATGCTATATTTTTCTATTTTCTATTTACTTTATATAAATAACTTTTGAGAAGAAACATAATGGTTTGGTTTAAGCTTCAATTTATAAAGATATTGTTGGAAAAAACGAAAATAACAGCAATTTTGTAACTTTACTATCTCCTAAAGCGCAAAAAATCGCAAACTGACATTTTCAGCAAAAAATAAGCAATGAACAAAATATCAAAATTTGAGAAAGGTATATTTTGGTGTTTTTGAGATTTCTTCATTTTAGTGGAACACGTTTTTTTCCTATACATTTTTTCATGCATTGAAATGGTGTTTTAAAGACTTGACAAATGTGGCAAACTTTATTTTTTTCATTCGTTTATTTGTACAGGCGCAGTCGAATATACTTTACAGAGCCGACATATTCTTTTTCTTCTACAATAAGAATCTTAAAACTAGAGTTAAGGGGGTTTAACCGATTACTCGCGGTCGTCTCGAGGTTAAGGAGTTTTACAATTTAAGGATAAGGGGAAAGGTTGAGAGGATTATGAATTTCATTTGTTTTATAATGGTAACTATTTCTAAAACACTTACTTAAATCTAAAGAACTGATGATTTCAGCATGAGATGAACATGAATACTACAAAAGGAATGTATACACACACACACTCTTTCTCGCAAACACATTCATCCTGACAAACATACCAAATTTATAAAGAAAACAAATTATCTACAACCTAAGGTTAATGAATTTCAAAAATTCATATATGAGTGTCATATATTCCAAATCGCGCCCAGCTAAGATATCTCGAACTGGAACATTGGGTTGTCTACCTCGAGCACGAACCCTAGCAGCATGCTTGTCACATATTGGTTCTAGAAACTTCTTTACGACTTATTTCAGTCATAAACAAGTTGCTGCAACTTTTCTTAACGGAAGTGTGCTACTCGGGAAGGGAATCACATAAATGTGTTCTGACTCCACGATACTCCGAACAAGACCAAAGGATGTGATCTGCGTCCTGGTAACCTTGTCCACATTCACAGAGATTGCTGTTTCCCAACCCCACACGGAACAAGTGAGTGTTTAGACAATAGTGATTGGACATGAGACGAGACATCACGCGTATGAAGTCTCGACCCAAGTCCAACCCTTTGAACCATGTAAACTTCGACACCTTAGGGATAATTAAATGTAGCCATCGTCCCAAACTCCCTTCACTCCATTGATGTTGCCAGCTAACGAGCGACTGCTGACGATAAATAGAGAAAAATTCACTATAGGCGATTTGTCGATCATAAATGTCGCCTTCCATAGCGCCCACCTTCGCAGGTGAATCCGCCTTATCATTGCCCAAAATTGAGCAATGCGAAGGGATCCACGCGAAGGTGATGATGAAAGAGCGCACGGATAAAGCACTAAGCAGATCTCGTATTTTCAAGAGAAAATACGAGAAGTGCCTTACCGGCCTAATGGAACGGATAGCCTCGACAGAACTGAGACTATCCGAAAAAATAAAGTAGTGATCTGGAAGAAATGAAGCAATAGTTTCCAAAGTGTAGTGAATTGCTGCCAGTTCAGCCACATACACAGAACAAGGAGCTTCAAGTTTTCGAGAGGCGCTATGAAATTCATTAAATTCACCAAAACCAGCGGACTCCTCTATTAGAGATCCATCTGTGAAAAACGTTCTTGCAGAATCAACATGGCCAAACTTTGCAGCGTATAATGACGGAGCAATCATAGGACGATGATGCTCTGGAATTCCGCGGATTTCCTGCGTCATAGATAAATCAAAATTCACTGATTTGCCGAAATCGCAGAAGACTACACGATTGGGAATATTTCTTGAAGGGCTGGCGTTGTGGCTGGGCGAAGGGCTGGCGTTGTGAAGTTATGATGAACCCACTGGTAATGCAAAACTATGACAAGCTTCTTGAGCTAAACCCTCAAACTCGTGTTATGTTATTGTACCACGTGTACATAACACAGGATTTTAGCCATTCACAGCATAATCCTCATCGTTTAGTCTTCTCCGACTTCGGCATTTCAGTTAGTTTTGATTTATCTATGACGCAAAAGATTCGCAGAATCCCAGAACATCCTGTGTTAAATATAGGTAAAACAAAGTCATAAAACATGTTTGAGGATTTAGCTCCAGAAGCTTCTCAAAGTTTTCGATCACCAGTGGGTTAATTACTTCGCAACGGGTGAGGAGCCTCAGAGATAACTGTGAAAAACGAACGGATAGTGGCAACATGCCCGCCAGCACTTCGAGACTCATAGTATGAGTCGAGTGCATGCATCCTAACGCGATACGAAGACAACGATACTGGATCCGTTCCAGCTTGATGATGTGCGTTTTGGCTGCCGACTGGAAACAAAAACTAACCGATAAAATCGTTGTCCGGTACAACGTCAGAAGATCTTGTGGATGGGTGTGGCAAACTTGTTTATCTTGATAAAATAAACAACCCTTCTGAAGACGTCAAAACTCCACAACCTACTGTTTTCGAGTTATATGGAATTACAGAAAAAAATATGTACTTTAACTATTTTGTTTGTATTACTTCTGCCTGAAGTTAACGATTTACATGGTTGAAGATGCTAATTTCAAATAACAGACTAAAGTGCTCATTTTTATACGATACACTAATAGAATTCCACACATTTTTTATTAACGAATTTCCATGTAAAATTCCACATGATTTCCATGTAACCACACATAAACAGAATCCACTCAGAAGCACACATGAAATTTATGAGGCAAATGAATAGTAAATATGTGTGGTTACACATGGCTTTTATGTGTACACATATTTAGTATGTGTCCGAAACATAGATATCATTTGTTGATCACATTGCAAAAATTCATGTGTGAGACACATAAAAACAATCTTTGAAATTTGATCAGTGTAGATGAGGAGATGAAAGTATATAGTTGATAGTTCCGTTAGAGTACGGCAGTGTGAAAATTGTACATAGAGAGTAGAAAGCGAACAAGGACAACTTTGAGGAAGGTACAAATCGGGTTGATCATCACACTCCTTTGTTGGAGAGGGATGGAGAGGGGTATGTCTGTGGGAAAATTCCCTGGGAAAAGACGATGACTTTCAGCTTGTTGGGGCACATTTCAACCGGCATCGTTGGCCTCTGATCTTCGCCATCGCGACTCGGTATGCGTTGCCTCAGGGGTTGGCATCGGCATCTCGGCACAGCTCCTTGAAACTGTTTGACTTGCTCAGCTTTATCTTTCGTTTTTGTGCAGTCCTGGCCACTCGGAACATCAACCTGCGATCTTTTCTGTCTGCTTCTGTTATTTCTCTCTGAACGCTTCTTCTGGCTAGAAGACAACTAGCACGAAGGGTTTCAATTTCCTCGTTATACCAGCAACCTGGACGGCACCTGTTCGTTGGCTCCAGTTTTCTCGGCAAAGTTGTGTCACATTCCCTTGCTAATGATTCGGTCAACTCGTTCACGCTTAGGCCTGGGACGCTGCTGTCTACTCTTAGAGCTTCGATGAAGAGATCCTTATTGAATGCCTTCGTATTCCACTTCCGCTCGCTTACTTTCGTCCTCCGCATTTCCACCAGTGTCCGTTTGCCGATACTATACCGGATCGCCTGATGGTCTCAATGGGTGTACTCTTCGCACACTCTTGCCAAAGGTGACGTAATGCAGAAAGTGACGTCGATAATGGATTCTCTACCATCTTTGCGGAAGGTGCTGATGGTTCCTAAGTTGGCCAGACTGACGTTCAACTTTGCCAGAGCTTCCAGCAGGCTATATCCTCTTGCGTTGGATCCACTGCCGAAGCATTGAAATCTCCTGCCATGACGACTGGACTCCGTCCAATGAGCTCTCCGGTGAGCCCATCTAGCATCTGGTGGAACTGCTTAATTGTCCATCTCGCTACATACAAAGATTCCATTAATTTTGGCGATCACGAAACCTTCGTATGAGCCCGCCACCACTTGTTGAATGGGATACCTACTTGTATGGCCGCCATTCCTGCTCTATCCGCCACCCAGTTACCATTATCGAGAGAGACTCGATATGCCTCTGCAATGATTGCAACGTCGCACTTTGTTTCCGTTGTCGACTGGCACGACAATTGTTGTGCTGTGTTGCAATGATTGAGATTTATTTGGGTTACCTCCATTATCGCTGGCCAACCATCGCCTTCTTGAGCTCTGGGCACCTGTAACTTACCATCACATTGTCGTTTCCGTCCTCCTTTTTGCAGAGCATGCACCTCGGTTGCTTTATACAGTCTTTTGCAACGTGCCCCGAAGCCCATGCACTTGTAGCATCTCTCCATTTTCTTAGACACTCGAGGAATAGCTTTCAACGGACACACTGACCACCCAACCTTGACTCGGCCTGTCTTCAGCAGCTCGTTAGCTGCGTCCGAAGAAAGTCGTATCGACGCCGTCTGCGTGCCACCATACGCCTTCTTCAACCGAATTGCCATCGGTACGTCTCCCAGGTTGCATTGCACCCATTGCAACATTTCAGCGCACTTTTCAACTCGTCTTCCGTAGTGATCTCGTCCAGATCCCTGCACTCGACCACTGACTCCTGGGATAAGGCTCTTACGTTCACCGTCCCGCCAAGAGATTTTTAAACGAGTTCCTTAAAAGCTGCACTGTTAACCGAAGGGTCCCTTTTTAGCTCATTACATTAGATGAACTTAGAGCCCAATTACATTAGATAAACTAAGAGTTATTTGTTTTTCATTACTAAAATCGGCTGGAGTATATAATGTTAATACTAGAGTTATTCAAGATTGCTTTCATGTCATTGGCCACATCTTGCTGGACCTTATTAATGAATCATTGCAAACTGGACATGTGCCACAAATTTGGAAGGAATCCTTAGTGGTTCCTATTCAAAAAGTTGCTGGAAGGACTAAAACCGAAGAGTTTCGTCTCATCAACATGTTGCACACATTAGAGAAAATTTTAGAACTTGTTGTTAAAGGCCAGCTGTTGGAGTATTGAAATAGTAATAGTTTGTTGATACCAGAACAATCGGGATATCGGGAAGGTCATTCTTGTGAAACCGCATTAAATTTGGTATTAGCGAATTGGAAAAATAACTTGGAGTGTAAATATACGATTGTTGCTGTTTTTTTGGATATAAAACGCGCTTTTGAAACAATTTCTAGAGCTTTGGAATTACGAGTACTGCATATGAATGGTTTGAAAGCTATTTGTCTGACAGACTGTCAACGGACTGTTTATAATGATTATGTTTCATGTGCCGTGATGAATAACCTTGGAGTGCCCCAGGGAAGTGGATTAGGGCCCTTGTTATTTATTATGTATATTAATGACTTGCCACGTGTTTTACGATTTTGCGACATTAATCTTTTTGCAGATGATACTGTGTCATTCATTGCAGCTAAGGATTAAGATGATGCCGTTTTACACTTGAATGAAGATTTGCGTTCTCTAAGTAGATGGTGTAAATATAAGCAGTTGAAATTGAATACAAATAAAATTAAATTTGTTGTAATTTCGTGGAATCGAGTAAATGAGAACATCTCTGTTGTAATTGATGATGAGACTATTGATTGCGTTGGGGAGATTAAATATCTTGGCTTGATTATTGATGACAAACTTAAGTTCAACTCTCACATTGACAATGTCATCAAGAAAATTGCCTGGAAGTATGGAATTCTATGTCGATTGAAAAAGGATTTAACTATTGCCAGTAAAATACAGCTATACAAATCAATCTTCGCTCCTCATCTGGACTTTTCACTTCCATTTTATTTTTGGGCAATGCAACGCAAATATTGAGATTACAGCGCGAGTAAAATAATGCGCTTGATTTTGGGATGTAATAGATTCACTTCCAAGAATTGTATATTTGACTATGGTGTTCATTTTTAAAGTAATTAACGGTTTGCTGCCTCGATATTTGTGTGATCGAATTGAAAGAGGAAGTGACTTTCATAGATATAAAACTAGAAACGCGGTTGAAATAAGAACACCACATTTCTTGACTTGTGCTTCACAAAATTCATTATATTATAAAGGAATAAATGTTTTCAATTCGATGCCTAGACATATCAAACGTTCAGCAACACTGAATTTCACACGTTAAAACTGTCTTTTGAACAGTTATGCAGTGTTTTTTTTATGAAATGATAAATTATATATCTTGACGAAGTTCTTTCTAACGGATTATTTTATATGAATAGCTGTCATAATGACTTTTTAATAATTATTGTAGCACTGCAATCACTATTTTGTTCGCCACGACGATGATGATGGATTTTTAATATTTGATTTAATAGTAGTAGATTTATTTAAAAAAAAAGTAGTCTACAATGGCTTAAGACTCGCGCGCGTATTAAGGATTTAACATTTGATAAAAAAAAAAATGCAATTTTGAAGCTTATTTGGAAGATACCTTGAGTTAGTAATAAGTTTTCTGGCAAATGTTGGGGGTTGAGTATTCCTGACATTGCTTAAAATTATGATAGCATCAGATTGCGGTGTTGCAAGTGTAATAGGATGCTTTGTTGATTGTTCATTAACTCTTGATCGCTTGAAATACTTATGAATATTTTAGGTGGACAAAAAGGCGACCTAAGAGGTGGACGCCTAAGATTATCTTGAAGATAAATCGTCCAGCTCAAACCTTTGTAAGAATGGGTAAGAGGTGCGACCATCATCATCGTGTGTGTCCAGTCTTGAAAATATGTTTAACAAAAAGTTCAATACATTTCCTTAAATGCACCTTTTCCATACGGCCATGATTCATGATTTATTATTTCATAGCTCGTGTGTCTGATTTATAAACTGTAATCTACTAACTATATGGAAATTTATTAAGCTGTTGTTTAAAATATTTTCAAGAAGACACACGAATAATATCCCAAAAGAGCAAAAATTGCCCAAATTATACAATAAGAAAATTTTAACCGTCGAATATCTCGAAAATAACAACGCCCTGCAGGACCTTCTTTCTTATATTTTTTTTAATGTTTACATTATTTTACAGATAATTGATCACTGCAGGTAGTATTTTGAAATATCCTACTAAAACACATTGTCGGTAGGTCACACTTTATCTATACCACAAAATTTGCAAGTTGTGTAAATAATTTTTTGTTTTGATTTTCATTTTTTTTATAAAACAATTTTTTTTTTGCAGCGCATATTTTTTTTAAAGGCCCAATATTTTCCCAAAACTTCACCCAAAGCACCATTTTGTTTAAACAAACTATTCTCTAGATATGTATTTTATAATTGATGCGTATAATTTTTTCCATAAGCCCTTTTCAGAAGTTAGTTGCTTTCAAAACTAATGAACCAAATGCGTAAAAAGGCATGTTGGGCAACAACAAAAAACCGGGCAAAGTTTGAACTGGATCTTTAAAGGTTGATAAAAAAATTAAAAAATTAATCGTCATTTGAAATGGAATCGCTCAGTTGCAAAGTGAGTGGAAAAAATTATGCTCAATTATTTTCGCTAGTTTTGTGTCGAAACATTACACTAAGGCTCGCCCGGAAGTTTACGAGTTGAAACTCTTTGATGAAATTGGATTGATTGTGTACCGGTAGATAACGAAAAACGAAGCAATCTTTTATTGAATTCAGGTCTTCGTGAGCTTTTGGTTAGGTATTACGGCACCTTTGGGAAGAATATCTTAAGCAAAACCGAAGGGATGTGTCGTCCCTATTGTTGCTATGCTTTTTCGATGTTATATTTTGAATCCATTTTATTCTCTACTTCAAATCCCAACAACAAATTCCTACACGATGCCTTCAACCGGTGAGTTTGTGACAGCAGCAGCAAACCAACCATATTAGTATCGGAAAACATACTTTTCCATATACAAACTTATAAAAAAAATCTGAAATGCCCCTTAAAAAAACACCAAAATCATTCTTAACACCACGGTGGAATTCCCTTGAAAAAGTGTGAATGATCCATATAAAATATCAATATGATCCATATTTCATGTAAAATTAATCAACATTGAAATTTTACGAACTACCCATAAACATATTGCAAATGACCCATAACAAGTTCAACACTGAACCTTAAACTAACGAAATTAATGCATAGTAAATCATGTTTTCGTACCAAAAATATTAGTGTAATCCATAAATGACATAGAGGGTTAATGCTTCTAATGTATACATAAATTTCTAAGAAAAGCATTATTTGCAAATATTTCACTAACAACCAAAAATAACGTATTGTTCCAATGACGCATTATTCTACAAAAAATTCAAGAAATTTTCAGATTATCATCTTCATTATAGTTTAAGGTTCATTGTTGAACGTGTTATGGATCATTTGCAATATTTTTATGGGCAATTCGTTTAATATAAATCCTCATTCTTGAGAATTAAGCGGTACATTTTTATAATTGTGTTGCCAGTTTTTTTTTAAATATTGATCATATTGATATATTTCATGGATCATTCACTCCTTTTTATGGATTTTCACTGAGAGTTGAAGATTAGATCTCATTGCCGATAGACTTTTGTTCGATCGCTGCGTTGTTTTTTTTTTCGGTTGCTTTTGATAGCTATACAGTACGGTGAAATGTTGAGTGTAGTAGCCGTCACGAATACCATTGCTTTCATATTTCCGAATAATGCTGACCAGCCAACTCTAAAATAACAAGAGACACAGGAGCAGGTGTCGAAAAAAAAGAAGACGGGAAAAACACATTCGCTGCCGTTCTCGCAGGAACGAGTTCATCAGACAATGTCGAGAAGCAGGCAATAGATTTGGAAATAGAGATGCTAGAGGAGGAGGAAGAAGAAGAAGAAATCGGTACAACACTGGAAGCTGAATTGGATCTCGGAAAACAGCAGAACAATCAACACAACCAGCAGCAGCAGAAGCAACCGGTATTACACTACCAACCGCAAAAGCAGCAAAAGATTGGAAACTGGACTGAGCACGTTCAACTGCATACAAAGCTGCTGAAGCAACAGCAGAAACAACAGAAGTATGCCAATGATAGTTCACCGCCCAGGAAGACCTTACGTCCCAGCTCTTCACGTTCGGGCACCGGATCAGATTAGTTTTAATAATTCAAATGAATTGTAATTATTCATTCTCTTGACTCTTGGCTCCGTAGAGTTTTAATTAACAGTTGAGCCTTACATATAAATTAAATGGATAAAAAAAAATGGATTTTCACTGGGGTTGTATGGCTCATTTAGGTATTTTAAGCAGGGTTTTTCAATTTGCTATGGATCGTTTTATCAATTCAAAAGGTACATGCTTAGGGCTGCCGTCAGTATCCATGAGATTTTTTCATCCCACCTTAATGCTCTGATGTCTCCTGTCATATTTATATTTCCCTGATGAAGGCTTTGCTCACGTATTGACGTAATGATGGATGGGTTATGAGAGTAGCATCTTCTTTATACCAACAGTATCGTTGACTGTAACAAACACGTTTCTCGAATCTTCTGCTCATCCTGCTCCGCCTTGATGTTATCGTTGTCCTTGTTCTTAGGGTGCTTCATTTTGAAAAATTTATGAATTTTATAATAGGCCACCAAAAACTCAAAAATACGGGCCTGAGCAAAAATAGTAAAGATTGATAAGAGGTCGTGCCAATGATTTGAAGTTTGTATAGAGATTTCGGTGAATTAATATGGGAAATTATTGATTACCACTAACAATGCTCTAACTTTCATAGTTAAAACGTTAAAAAAATGCGATGAAATTGGTGTTATTTTCTCGTACACATCCGTCCATCAATGTACTCTATTTTGTATTTTTTTTTTTTGCATTTCTATCTTAAATAGCACTAATCGTAACACTAATAGGCGTAACACTAATAGGTCATTGCAATATAAACAACATAATTATTGTTTACAACATTTGGACAAGTAGAAGCAAAGTTAAAGCTATATGAGTGAATTTTGAAATTTTTCCATAGTAATTCCCTTTCAAATTTCAAATCTTTGGTGCGACCTGTAAACCTTCATCAATATTTACCATTTTCTGCACAGGTTCATATTTTGGGGTTATTGATCGAAATGGAAGGTGGCCTATCATAAATTCATCACTTTTTATTTTCAAAATGAAACACCCTACTCTACATCTGTCTTCGTCACTGTACATAATTTAGGATCTCGTAAAAATGAATACATAAGGCTTATCCACTCGAGAAGCAGCTCACATTTATTGCCATTCGTTGACGCCCTTATAGATAGAGTAAAGCAAAGTATAGTCAATGGTTCTTTTGACGCTTTACTGGTTCGGCATGGATCAGCATGATTAGTACCGTGCGGGACCGAAATCCGTACACCTAAGCACGAGAGAATCATTAACGGTCAATACTTAATAATGCTATCACATTATGCTCTGTATCACATCTTTTTCCTTTACATTTATCTTTATTTTTCCAATATTTGCAAACACCAGGTCTTAAAATTACTTTTAATTATTAGAAAAAAGGATTTAAATTGCACATATCTTGAATCAAAATCCGTACAGCGTTTTACGATTGAATCAAAATCCGTACAGTTTTGAATCGAAATCCGTACACTGTGTTGAGGATGAATCAAAATCCGTACAGTCATGAATCAAAATCCGTACATGAATGTAAATCGATCCAAATCAATGAAAAAAAAAACGTGTTGCTATCTTGAATAAAGATTTTTTTTTGTAGTTGCTTGGCTAAGAGTCCAAAACAGCTATATTCGTTTAAATACACTAGTTTACAGCATATTTGAACTTTGTACGCTGATGGTCATTTCCCATGTAAAATCGTGCGCTGAATCCAAAAATGTAGTCCAAAAAAATCTCGGTAGGATAGTTTTGGAGATATAGGGGTAAGAGAGGCATAGTGAACAGGTGGGGCATAGTGAGCATCGCGCGTGCTCCAGCTTGGACTTCCGGCCGTTCAGAACAAATTTGTTGGCTGTAGGATCAATATCTTAATGATATTGATCCTACTACCAGTTGATTTGTTTCATGCAGTTGGAGATCCAGAGCCAAAGTACGGGATGCTCACTATGCCCCGCCTGTTCACTATGCCCCTCCTTCCCTTGCTAAAAAATGAAATCTCACGTTAAAAAAAAACTAAAACACAAATATCTCTGGCTGCAATGAAGTGATATTAATTATTTTAACGCCAAATTAAACGTGATAAAATTTTAACACACTATTTTTCCGTGAGAGTAATGGTAGAACCACCATAAACATTTTAATTTACATTGCTTAAAAACTTAGCAGAAATTCAATTTTTCTTAGGAAAACTTTAAAAAACAAACTATTAACTAACAACAATACCATCAATCTCACTGACAATTGATGTTCAATTGATCGAACGAAAAAATTTCTTACCTCTAATTTAGCGTTAAAATAATTGATATAATCTCATTACAACCGGAGATATTTGTATTATAGTAATCAAACTTGTTTAAAGTGAATTTTCTTTTTTAGCTATATCTCAAAAACTATCCTACTGACATTTTTTTCGACTACATTGTTGAATTCAGTGCACAATTTTACATAAGAATCATTCGTCAAAAGTTCAAGTTCATTTATTTTACTTTTACTTTTTTAACTAATGATATCAGCGTTAGATTAATTGATGCTCCAATCGATTCAAAGGAGAGGTAACTGAATTCTTTTTATTTAAGAAGGTAACTGTTCTGGATTTTTATGCTAACTAATATCATGTTTAAGGATTAATTTCTTCCAAATTTTATTCTATACCAGTGCTTTGGGTTAAATATTCTTACTGGAGTTTTCCTCCGATCACAACTTCGAGGTTTTTGAAATTTACATGTGATAACGTGCAAGATGCGCCATACTTTTAAACTCCACCAACCCACTGGCATCAAGCGATAAATTAACCGGTTCCTAAGATGGTAGCCCTATAATGGCGGATAAGTAAAAGAAAAATACAACCATCTTAGAAACCAACAAAAAAAGACAATGAACTGACATCAAGGATTAGTTTTTCGTTTTGTGCATGAAAATTAAAATTGGTAAAATAACGACTTTAACTTAATTTAATTTAATACGTCAAGAGAGTAATAATCATAAAAATACAGATCCTTCATTGCTTCTTTTCCACAGCTTTCTTCTGCTTCTTCTCCATTGTTACCATTGCCTTTTCAAGTTATAATGCTTTCTTGCTTCCAACCCTAATAAAAATAACCATAATAGAGAGCTTAACGACATGTTCGGGGTATCATCCAAACCATTTGTGGGAAAGTTTACCCATCCGGGATAAAGTTCGTTCATGGTATATGTTTATTAGGGAACTTTCTTTGCTCTTCTTCCTTTTCTTCCTCCTCTTCCTCTCTCGCTCAACCTTTTTCTTTTGTCGTTCCTCAATCCTTTGTTTCTTTGCGTTCTCTTTATCAATTTTCGCTCGCACTACTTTCATGTATATTTCCGGTCATTCCTCGCTGGTACCTACTGCTGGGAATGCTCTCTGTCCCATTTCTGTCTGCTCTCTGTAAGGGAGCATCCAAAAATGACGTAGCATATTTTTGATCAATTTTATTCTACCCCCCCCCCCACCCCCCCCCCCATACCGTATTTGGCTATATCCAATACATGGCCGGTCACAAATTCTGAAACCCTCACCTCCCCCCTCAAATGCTACGTCATTTATGCTTTGTCCCTAATTTGTATATGCGTGTTGGTGATATCCTGTAGGGGAGCTGCGTTGTTTTACTTTTTGGCTGGTTCTTGACGCTCTTCATTAAAAGATATTAATAATATAACGTTTACAATACGAATAAAATAAGAGAGTAGCGATTCAATACGGCATCTCTTATGGTGGTGAATTGAACGGCAAAATCCCTGGATGCTTCTTGGTAAGGTTTCTCCGCACGCATCATTGCCATAGTCTTCTCTAAATCCTCCGGCGTGTATTTAGTTTCCATGATCTGCTGAAAAACATTGGATAAAGTAGAATCGTCATTAGTGATGCACAAGTGTACGGATTTAGAATCAGCTGTTATATATGGATCGAAATCCGTACAGTACTAATTTTGATAAATAAATACCATATGAACGATCCATTGCTTAGAATTGAGATATAAAACGATAAACACTAACCTTTTCGATCGACCTTCAGGAAACTACTTGCAAACATCACTGAAATACGCTTAACAAACTGAAGTAAATCCGAGAGATTTTCTTAGAAAATCGTTAAGAACGCAACCGATTGACAGAAATGCCCGACACGTGTTAAGGTTTTTATTTTTCTTATTTTAATTGCATGACATTCTGCTTAATTGTTGACGTAATCATTAAGCTAATGCATGAATGAACATGAATATGTATTCATGTATAATATTTACATTGTTATGATGCATATAAATAAACCAATTCAACAGGGTGTACGGATTTCGGTGCTGTACGGATTTCGGTCCCGCACGGTATAGGTTTACGGAGCCATCTATAAACTACGTATGCAGATAGCATTTGCCATTCTTCCTCCTTTAAAGAGGCGACGTGGTTTACTAATAGCGTCTATTTTATCCTACATAAGCAATTAAATCGCTGTCATGAAGGGATTCCGTTAGTCAATAAAGGAAAAACCGATTGATACAACTGTAAGTTCATCCTTTTATTTTCCTTCGTTAGCTTATACTGGAACTTTGCGAATACCATAGCGATTTTTCATCTTCGGCAAAGTTGATCAACTTTGGAAGACCTAGGGAAGATGTACTAGTAATGGCTATACGTTCCTATTGAGCTATGTTTTTATTTTGGCCTATTACATTCCCATATGCCATAATTCGAACACACCATTATAAGAACGGATACCATGCCTGGGATATCACGCTACTTTGAGAATAATATGAAAGAAGTTCAGTGGAATTATTTTTAAGCTGTTGATTTCTTAGACTATGTTATACCTGATTTTACGCTGAATAAAGTTGCTAATGATCACAAAACCTTCAGAGCTATTTATTATAGGAAACATACATGCACATTTTAGGGAAAAGCGCCTGCCCCCCCCCCCCCCCCCCCTTCATCACGTTTTTCCATAAACATTGATTGTAACATATTTAGGGATCCCACTCCCCCTAACCCTTTGAGAGATGACGTACTTAATGGAATGCCCCAAAGAGTTTTTGTTGATTTTGTTAACACTACAAAATAACAGCAACCAGCATGAAAACTTGATCCATAAAGTTTTTACTTAAACAGCAACTCCATAAGAAAAAAGTACCACAAAAAAATTGCTCGGATTTCACACAAACCTTGAATAATTGTCTCTTATCGAAACTTTTTTTACCCGTATTTTTTTTTATATTTCAACCTAAGGGTGCACATTCCTGAGTTAGGGTGGTCAACAATATCGACATGTTTACCTCGATACCCAACTTTGAAAATGTATAACTTTTTCAGAAATTGACCGATTTTTGATATTTTTATCAGAAAATATTTGAAAGGGCTATCTAAACATATGAAATTGATGGTAAAGTGAGTTCAAATCTACTAAAACATATGTTTTTTTTGCCTTATGGATTTTACAGTCCCGTTTTTTTACAGTTTTTTCCTGATGAATGTGGGCGTCTTAGTGGAATACCTGTATAATGAGAGAGAGAAGGATTAGTATTTTCCATTTAATTCCACTACTTTATTTGCTTATCCTTGACAGATACGCGTATTTCGTCTACAATGTGCAGACTTCTTCAGTGTCTTGTACTAATACTCGACTCGAGTATTAGTACAAGACACTGAAGAAGTCTGCACATTGTAGACGAAATACGCGTATCTGTCAAGGATAAGCAAATAAAGTAGTGGAATTAAATGGAAAATACTAATCCTTCTCTCTCTCATTATACAGTTTTTTTTTATATTTTTTTTAACCTACTTTTTCACTCAACATATCAACAATTCAGGAAAGTGTTTATTTTAATTTTTTAAATATAGTTTTTGAAAATACTGAGTCTAATGTTTTTGCCTCAAGACTACCATGCGTCTTTTTTATGGTAAGGTTTGGAAAAACTTTAAGAGCCTATTGAAGTACTGAAGTCAGCACGGTGTGGTATCCACTATTTGCCAAGAACAGCTCCACAAAAACCCTTTCCTTACTCTTGTTAAGGGGTTACGCCTACCTCCAAGACCGAAAAAAGCGAAAGTTTGGATTTTTTTTTTCTCGAAAACGACGCAACATATTGAAAATCGGTTTTCTGCCGTTTATTGAACACACATTAAATGGTACATTTATCAGTCGATGCTGTAAAAACGAGATCCTGGTGCCCCGCACGGCTGCTCCCCGTGGACGATGTTCTAAAAAACGCTTTTTGCGGTGCCAACTGCGGTTTGTGATGTAATCATCTGAAATAAAAAAAAAAGACCATGACAAATCGTTAAGCATGTGTTAAACTAGTCCTTGATCGTTCGGTTTTTTTTTTAATTTTTTTTTTTGTCAAAATGGCGGCCTTGCAAAGTTGAAGTGCCGATTTTTGATCCTTAAAATTTGTCTTTGATTGGCTGTAAAAAATCGAAATTAAATCATAGACGAAATCCGAACGATCGTGGACTGCACAAAATAGTACTGAACAGAAATCAAAACGAATCGGACGAATCGAATGTATACATTTCGAGAAATGTTTGGCACCGGTTTTGAAAATATGATTCCGAGATAATCGTGTTTAATGTTTCAAGTTGGGTTTAGTCCACTATAAGTGAATATTTTTGTACGTCGCATAACTTTCACAATTTTCATCGGATCAACTTGATCTTTTGAGGAAATATTCTTGACTTTATATACTTTCGATTAGGACAGTAAAAAAAATAGGACAGGAGCACATATCGTGGTAGGGGTAAACAATAGTTGCAATTTCCAAACCTACGACTGGATGCCTTCCTTCAAATAACAACTGAAGTGCGGTAAAAAATCGGTAGAACTGTTTCAAACACACAGTTGGTACATGAGCGGGTCGGTCTTCATCTCTTTTTGCCAGTGGTGGCGGGGGGGGCACCCCTCACCATCCCTCTCCAAAGGGGGAGTTTGGTAAAGAGAGATGAAAAAACCGATTTGTGCCTTCTTTAAAAGTTGTCCTAGCTCGCTTGTCTAATATCTATATACAATCTTCACACTGCCGTACTCTAACGGAACTATCAACTCTATGCTTTCATCTACTCCATCTATCGTATAAAAATTACCACTACAGTCTGTTATTTGAAATTAGCATCTTCAACTATAAAAAAAATAGATTTTTTGAAAGTTTGCAGGTAGGCGTAACCCCTTAAGTGTCTACTTTGGATTTTAGATCGATTCGTACAAGTGTACAAGTGTTAGTTTTTTTCGTTCATAGATAAAAAAAAATGCCAATTTGTAATCTGGAAGCCTGTTCACAGCATCGACTTGCATTTTTCATCCATAGTATTTTGACTTTGAAATCACATTATTCTACATAGAACTACATATAATTAAAAAAATGTCTGAAACTTTTCTCTGAATGACGATTTGACCAATTTATTCGGAAATTGAATAAGTAAAAAGGATCAGATCTCTCCATAGGCTTCTTTTGGAAGCTCATTCTAGACGCTTGCCCGTCGCTTCGCTTCTCTGACTAAAATTAAAGAACGGGCAGTAAATCTGAGAAGCTACGCAGTACAAGAGCAATTGTTTTTGCAAGTCATAAGGAGCATTTCATCGTTTTAATATTACGTTTCCATAGCTGTCCTTTACAACTAGTAGCATAGCTTAACAATTCTGGAAAACTTAAGACACGAAAACAGAAATACTCTCAAATAAACGTCAACCATATAATGAACAAACTATGTAGCTGATACTTATGTAGTGGCATCATGTTACTTAAAAATAATCGTGCCACAAGTTACGACATGGCGTATTTCCATTACCACACAATTTTCCCAACATGCAACACCTATATGGGCATGAACGGTTTCCTACTAAACCTTTGATGATTTTAACGTATCTGTCCCGTCGTAGGCAGGCGAGCAGTGTCGTTCATATCCCTGAGCCATATCGGTCGTAAAATTGTGTGTTTCCCCCATCAGGAAAGAGAAAGAGAAAATTCTGAGTGGATTGCTCATAGCGTGCCTGATGCTTTCGAACTGATATCGTGATGATGGGTTGTTGGTCAGGTATGTTTGCTGTATTAATATCGCATATGGGGTCTTCAGTTCAGAATACAACCAAGTTTGTGGTTTGGACCTTCCTGCCCTACGCTGATGAAATATGAATTGAAAACGAATCACAGAGCAAAATGAATTAAAATACGTGATCTAGCAAGTATGTGAATCGAATAGTAATCAATTTGGACAATCTTGGCTTTTTGCTATAGTGAAGTAACCTATTACAGCTGGGGCAAAGTTGGACTAGGGTTACAGGATGTAAACTAGCGGTGTAATGGTAAGCGTGATTACCTGTAACCCCAGCAGGCATGGGTTCAATCCCAGTTGGCGCCGCCGGGATGTTTTGAGGTATAACATCTCTGATCACGCCTTACGGGAAGTAAAGCCGCTGGTCCCCGGTTCATGAGTTGATGCGTCGATAGGTAGGGTCCAGGTGTGGGAGCTGCTTCCCTGGCGTCGGTAGCATTGGTGTTCAGCACGGAAAACAAGATCGACGGAAAACAAATCAAGGAAAAAAAAAGGATGTAAACTAGGCCTAGCCACTTAACTCGGCCTATCATGTAAATAACTCATTTTTTAGCAATAAATTTTAATTATAATGATATAAAAAGTTAATTACTCATTTAAAATGGTGATCCGCAAATCAATTACTTAGTAATCAGACGAATTGAGCACACAATTTGTGGTTCGTCTAGTTTTAGCCTGCGCTTCCCTCGCTGTTCTGCGCAACATTGTTTTTTGAAATTTCTGCTAAAATAATGTAAAAAGATTCTGGCTCGTTTTGATTTTGTTTTTTAAATTATTTAAATTTGTATTGTTTTGAAAAAAATAAACATACAAATATTTTTTTCTATCTCATCAAGAAAAAAAGTTAGGTTTTAAACAAAATTGAAAGGGCTATTTTTATGGTCTTTCGATTCCAACTTTTTGTCATTATAACATAAAAAATAGGTTTTACGCATATTTTTTTTGTTTTTGGAAAATTATACAAAAACTGATTTATTTTGTTTTGTTTTTGACATATTTTTCGATTTTTTTTTTTATTTCGGGTGATAAGCTTCCCGTTAATTAATAATTGGGTTGTGTATAACAGTGACTCAAAGTAAGTTGACCAAAACAACCAGCAATCTTATTTCAAAGAATATTTTCGAGGTGCCGAAGCTACATCCATTGAGACAGTAGGCCGATAATTAATCCATGTTCGTGAAAGGTTTTCATGTGACGATGGTTAGTTTAGTAGCTATCATGCTCAATTGTTACGGAAATGAGTAGCTACGTATGATGACAGTGCAGTCTGTAGCATAATTATTTGTTAAGATGTAATTAAAACAATAATTGATGGCTGGTCATAAGACCCAGGTTAGGAACATGTACCCTATGCGTCCAGAATACTACTTATGGCACTTTATCACCGCTTATGGTAAGAAGAGGCATGGAGCCTACATTCAGTAGTGGTAGAGCGTTGAAATCCTCTGTGTTCCGTCTGAGACTAAATGCTATGTGTAATCATCGTTTCAAGCAAGAGTTACAAACGTGTTGTTGCATTGCACTGTGGTCCAAAATAGCAAAAAGTGGAACTTTATTCCTAGCACGTAAGCTTTTCATTTCAGCCATAAAGTGTCTTGAGAAGAATTGTTTGTATGCACATCCTTCACAATTTGAACGCAACAAAATTTAGTTATGCCGTACTATGATAAAACAAGAAAACTATTATTTTTTTCTTTGAAGATATAGAGGAACACTCACTGCGCTATAAAAAATGTTTTTCGGAATTATGGAATCATTTGGATGCTATTATGATAGTTTGTACCGTAAAACTGGGTATCTTTGATAATGCGGGTAACTTTGATAGTATAATGTAAAGATTAAATTTACTCGTTGCGCTTTTTCCAAATAAGAAACATTGGTTCCATATTGTTGCTTAGGGTATTTCCGTTGATATTGTATATAGCCTTTATATAGTATGTGTTACATATTTTACAAACATATTAAAAAACAATTTTCGTGTTTTTTGTCTGTTTGAAAAAGCACTCAAACCATCACTTATGAAATGTATTTCCGATATAGCCATCACAAATTCAATGTAGTATTCTTATTGCTTATGATGTTTTCTGATTATATACTCATTCAAAGTTTCATATTCAAAGAACTAAATTGTTTGAGCTTCAACCATATTTTTCTACATTCATCGAGCATTATCAAAGGAACCCCAAATCATAAAACTGAAGTTCGGTCACACAACTAAAAAAATAGTACGAATGCTTTAATTTAATTTAAACATATTACTGATGAACTGACTCTTGGATCATCAGTGCTTGTTTTAAAAATATAAAATTTGAAAAACATTCATTGCTGTTAAAAATATTTATAATATATACTTTAAAAAAACTATCAATGTTACCCCGTTTTACGGTACTTGTCAGATACAAGAAGGGGTTGGAATGTATGTATTAGACACATAAAACCTGCCAATTTCGTTTTCAGTGCGTCACAATAAGCGAAATTATGACTCGTGAGCGCTCACTCTGAATCGTAAAATCGCTGATTGTGACGCACTCAAAGCAAAAATGACAGGTTTTATGTTCCAAACACCTAGTTTGCAACCTTTTCTTGTAACTTACAAGTACTAATTATCATTATAATACCTAATGATTTCATAATTCCGAAAAACAATTTTTGTCGCAAGTGGAAGTGTGGAAGCAACCCTGTAGAGGAATTATGCCCTCATAGTGATGGAGCATTTTTTATGGCAACTCCCATAAATATAGTTTTTCGATCATGACTTTTAGTAAATATTTTTTCAGGACACAACGTTCTAGACATATATTATACTACAAAAACACACGTTTTTGTTAAAGACTCTAACTGCTTCATAACACTGCAAATACTGGACTTAGAATGTTGACTACTGCAGTCAAGTTGCTTATTTTTATTTTTTCTACAACTTTCCTGAAGACTTAATTTCTCTATATGTTCATAGAAAAATGTTACTTTTTTTATCATAATCAGACATGACTTATATTTGTTACGTTCAAATGGAGGAGAATATTCATACAAACAAATTTTATCAAGACACGTTATGGCTAAATTGAAAAGGTCAGGCTCTAGGAATAAAGTTCCACTTTTTGTCATTTTTTACCACAGTGCATTGCTATGGTAGTAAAAGAAAATACACATGAGAAAAGTGATGATAATTACATTTGTGGACATATTATCACTTTGCCATAATTGATTATTCCGCAAACGCTTGACAGAGTCACTCTTTCTCTTTTCTTTTGCAGGATATGTTGTTGCGTCCCCTGGTGAATGTGTCCATTCTAGTGTTGGTGTTAAATATCAATGTAGTGAGTGGATATAATCAGTTACATATCGGTGGAATTTTTCCAATTAACGGCAAAGGAGGCTGGCAAGGTGGTCAGGCCTGTATGCCAGCTGCTAAGCTAGCTCTTCAGGATGTTAACGAGAAGGAGGATCTCTTACCGGGATTTAACTTGACACTTCATAGCAACGATAGTGAGGTAAGTCTATTCAAAGCATCCCAATGCAAGAAAATCCTGTGATTCATATATAAACTAAAGTAATCTGAAGACCAATCAAAAACTTTTTGCTCAAAAATGTTGCAAAAGTTACTATTCCGACGGAACTATTTTCTACTAATTAGTTACACCAAGCATAACCAAATTGCGGTTATTGTTTATATCCTTTGAAAAATCAACTCGTTGGAACATTATACAATACCGGACGACAAAACTCCTTTTTCACCCCGGAAACTTTTGGGACAAAACCGCATAAATTTGCAAGTTTAATTGCTGTTCGTAAAATTTCTAACCGATCTGGCATGTATTGAATAATATCTCTCCAAAGGAAAAGGTATCCAATGTAAGGTTAAAACTAAAGACATCCAGTTTCTGAGAGAAAATGAAAGCCTTCCCTAAAAGATCCTAGCCGCCGGTTTTACACATTTGAAATCACCAACCCCCTAGGAATCAGGGCACACAATAAATATTTTATTTTCGAGTTGCCGGTGCCACTTTGCTTCAGTTTTTCGGCCCTTTTAGCCGTTTCTAAGTGCGATTCAAATCGTGCTCCGGAACGATGCCCCTTGCATTTGTTTACTTTGTCCGTCCTTTGCTTCCCTTTTTCACATTATTTCCCCTAAATTCATACATTTTTCATTCATTTAAGTAATTTGTCTCAGGAAAATCAGCTTTTGAGATTGGGATGCGTAGTTTTATTTTTAGCCTGAAAACTTATTGTGATTTTTTTTTGTTCAAGTGTCACCATCACCGAAATAGCGGATTTGTCAGCTTTCATGTATATCGGATTTTTCTTCACCAAAAGTTAGTTTGTTTTTTTGTGCATTTTTACAAAGGAAAGTTTTGTCTTTTCAGAAGCCGTACTGTGTATGAGAAAATCGAATAGGGCAAATGAAGGTTTCGGTAATACCTTTACCCATTATCATCAGTGGGTAAACATAGTTATTTAGCGCTCAATTTTGGCCCATCGATGAAACATGATGTATGTCATGCAAACAGCGTTCATTCGCCCTGGAGATGATTGATTTATTTTGTCGAAACCGTCATATAGATAATTTAAGGCCAACCAATCTGGGAATTAATTAATCCGCTACTTTGGACAGACAGTATCAACCTCATTTGCAGCAATTTTTATTTTTCTTCTTCTAACTGTTCTTGGCAAAAATGTTTCATTTGAAAATTAAGATCAAGAGGAGACTACGCTCAAGGAATACAGATTTTCAATGAGGAACTCGAAGCAGTTGCAAAAGGATTAAAAGTGAAGAAAGCCTTGGTCCAGATGGTAACCCCAACGTGGCTATGAAAACGGCTATCCAAGCGTTCCCAGTCATGTTTAGGATGGTGTTGCAAAAATGTCTAAATAGACCAGAGAGACCAGATTTTTTTTTTCAGAAGTCTGCGAAAAATGTCTGTAATTGGGCTGCATAAAATTAGCAAAAGTTTTGCGTGTGACGGGGTGTGGTCATGAAATAGATGCGAAATTTGAAATGTCATTAAAAGTCATGTTCGAGCAGAACAGACCTCACACTAATTGGAGTTAGGAATGCATCCATTTACGCCGTATACGTTAAAAGCAATTAATAAAAAGATAAATTACGATTACACGACAAAAGCGGTGCCAGTGATGTAGTGGTAAACGTGATTACCTCTCACCCCAGCAGGCCTGGGTTCAATCCCAGTCGGCGCCGCCGGGATGTTCTGAGACATAACATCTCTGATGATGCTTTCAAGTAAAGCCGTTGCTCCCTGGTTCATGAGTTGATGGGTCGATAGGTAGGGTCCAGGTGTGGGAGCTGCCTCCCTGGCATCGATAGCATTGAAAATCAAGATCGACGGAAAACAAATCAAGGAAAAAAATTACACGACAAATTTGGTCGACTCAAAGTTGAGATTAGTTTACTCATATTCTTGAAAACGTAGGTAAGACTGAGTAAAACTTTCCGAGGTTTTACAGGAATTTGTTTTCTAATATGAGCAACATCAAGATTTACATTTTAAATTAGTACACGGGAATGGATTCCCAATGTCATAATATTTTTTCAATAACAAAACCGATGATATCTATCTCAATTTCACATAATATTCATGTGATCACATGAATTCTATATGATATATCACTTAAATTTTATTTGACACATAAGGTTCATGTAATTTTGTTGTGCAGTTTCCAATTATGATATCACATGAAAGTTATGTGAAATTCTAATGAATATTTACAATTGGATATGTGATTTATTCTTTGAGTGTATATTACTAGAATGAGTAAATTTTCCGTCGATGTTTGTCATATCCGAAAAGATTTATGAGGAGCGGAAAATTTTACTTAGTCTACAAGTAAACTACGTTTTCTAGAGTTTTCATAAAACCGCCAATAAAATTAATAGCTCCAGCACAACCTTTTGATAACCGCTATAAGATCGTCATACAGCTTAGTGGACCACTCTTGATAAGGTTTATAAAGCATGTTTGAGAATCACAATAAAGCTGTCTTAAAACCTTTTGTCAGGAAGCCTCATACTCTACAAAAGGTTCTCATAGCCTCTATAAGAGTAATATTGTATCCAAGCAGTTTTATTACGCTTTGGTGAAAATCAGTTATAAAGCCAATTTAATTTTTATTGGCATCAAAGCAACCGCCATAAATTAGCTTGTTGTTGTTCTGTTCTGCCGAAACTTTTTTTTCCAAATGGAAATCTTTAGCGGTAAAAATATGTTTGAGTGTTGGTGTCAAGATCACCATGCCATCAATTTTGTTTCATGGCGACATTAGTGAAAATTTTAAAGAAAATATATGACTTTTTAGAAGTTCCAAAACATATGCGCTTGAAATGTTATCGTGTATATTGAGATAATATGAGCGTTAAATAAATGCGCCTCCAAAATAATTCAAGTTAACAAAAAAGATTGTTTCAGAAATCAAATGAATTTGATGGAATTACCTTACAGAAAATTGATCTCAATACATAAACTCATACCAATGCACACTGGAAATCATTTCGGATCTCTTATTTAGCCATTATTTTATTGAAATTTCTTGGATTTTATTCCAAGGCTAATGGCATTTTCATAATGACAATATGGCGACAGAGGACAACAGGCAAGAAAAACACCAAGCGCAATTTCTTAAAATGTCTAATGCTTACATTGCACACTGGGTCAGGAATGCAACCTAGCGGATCAACATTAATAACTCCGAAACGAAGCATTTCCGTGACTTGGTGTCTTCGGCAAAATTTCTCGTCATAATAAGGACCATCTTTTGACATAAACAAATAGTTCAAAACTCTTCCGCAAAGATGGTGCCACAATCTAACTTCTTTCTCTGACGTTTTGGAGACTTGATGTCTTGAGCAAAGTTGTTTATCTTGACAAAATAAACAGCTATTTCAAAGACGTTAAATTTCCACTGTCTACTGGTTCCAAGTTATATGGAGTTAAAGAAAAAATGTTGAAAATATGGTTTTTTTTTCTGTTTCGGTTTTTTTTGCTTACAGCTTTATAATGTTTTATTATTCTCTTATGCAAATACATTAAATAAATAGATTTTGTGAAGAAACATACTGGATTAAACTTCGAATTTCAAAGATATTGTTGAAAAAACGAGAAAAAAAAAACACAATTTTTGAACATTAATATCTCCCAAAGCGCAAAAAATCGCAACCTGTCGACTTTCTCTTTCGTTGATAACTTATTCACAGAACCGTTTCTTGATGTGTTTGTCGTATTGGATGCTAGATAAAAGCTTCTTTTATCGATTTATGTGCTGAAAATACCTGGGAATGTCTTTACATGACCGTGAGGATGCAAAGAGAAAGTTGACGAAGCGAATCTGTCAATATTACTTAGAACCTAATGCAATGTTCAGCTTGAATTCATTTTTTTTATTTGAGGGCAAATGTATATTCCTATTCTACGGATGCAACCGATGAATTTTACAAACATTTAGAAAAGTTTTGAATGGTACATTAACCTTTATGAAAAGTTATGCGTGATTTCAACCTTTTTGCCCTAGGACTGTCACCATTTCGACCAAGATTCGACCGTGTCACCCCATGTATATGCGAGCGAGACGTATACACGAAATGTTTTCATGCTCATGCTAACAATTTTGTTGATTTTCTTTGCGCTTCGCTTGGAAGTACCGGAAAGTTTTGATTCTTTTCTATGTTGTAAAAATAAACCACCTATTTACATTTCTGACAAGTCGCAACTGAATGCTTATAATTGTTTTAAAATAACTGTTTCATGGCCAACTAGTTTTATTGCGCTTATTTATAAAGCAACGAAAGGATTATTTTTTTGGTTTTATAAGGGCAATTTATATTACTTTTTTGTATACTTCAAAGCAATCATAAAACCTTTCATAAGTGAAAATAGCATAAGCATCAGTTGGTTTTTTAATTAGCTTTATAGGGGTTTTGTAGATAGCTTTAAGAATGTTTCATGACTTGCATTGTATATGACCGTCATAAAGCTGTAGGTAATGGTTGCAGCTGCAATAAAACCTTTATAAATTTGGAATATAGCCAAGCAGCTCTAGATTTGTTACTTGGGACTGCTCCTTTTGCAGACCAGCAGCAGGGGAATGAGCACATCTTAGTCAGAGATTCAACTTTCCTAAATATGGAGAAATCACCAGATCATTATTTTATTTTTACGGATAGTCTCAGGTCGAGGCTATTCGCTCTATGCGGCCGGTAAAGCACTCCTCGTATTTTCTTATGAAAATACGAGAGCTTCTAAGTGCTTTATCTTTAAGATCTTTAGTTATCACCTTTGCTGGGTCCCATCTCATTGCTCGATTCCGGGCTCACTTGCTAAGGTGGGCGCTATAGAAGGCGATATTTACGATCGACAAATCGCCTACGATGAATTTTTCTTCATTTACCGTCAACAGTCACTCGTCAGCTGGCAGAATAAATGGAGTGAAGGGTGTTTGGGACGATGGCTATATTCGATCATCCCTAAGGTGTCGAAGTGTCCTTGGTTCAAAGGTTTGGAGGTGGGTCGAGACTTCATTCGTGTGATGTCTCGCCTCATGTCCAATCACTATTCGCTAAGCGCTCACTTGTTCCGTGTTGGGCTGGGGTACAGTAATCTCTGTGAATGTGGACAAGGTTACGAGGACGCAGATCACATTATTTGGTCTTGTGCTGAGCATCGTGGAGTCAGATCCGAGTTGTACGATTCCCTTCGGGCTCGAGGTAGACAGCCTAATGTTCCAGTTCGGGATATTTTGGGTAGACGCGATCTGGAGTTTATGCAACTCATTTATGTTTTCTTTAAGAATATTAACCATAGATTGTAAGTTTGGTTAACCTTGTGTTTAGCTTGTGTTTTGTGTGCGTGTGTTTTTTTTTTTGTTGTATGTTTGTTTAATTACAGAGTTGATATAACGTCGATAGGATTAAGTATATGTTTTAGAAATAGTGAAATTTTTGAATCATAAATTATATTCCAAATCTCCCTTTTCCTCTCCCGATCCAAACAATCGTCATCCACCAACCTCGAGAAGACCGCGAGTAATCGGTCAAATCCTTTAATTTTAGATTTAAGACATTTATAATGTATAAAGATAATGATAACTTGGCTCTGTAAAGTTTATTCGATTGAGCCTGTGCAAATAAAGTAATTAACAAAAAAAAAATGGAGAAATCGACAACCAAAAGAGCAATTTATAAGCTTATTAATAAGATTCTAAACACTTCGTACTCAAAAAGTGTTGATGAATCAGGATCAGATTTGCTGAAACGATTCAAATAGGAAGGAATATCGAAATAAAGAACATCGAGAAATGGAGAGTATTGTACAATGAAGCCAAGTACGATTAATTGGCGCTAAACACTAACACTGTAGTAACGATTTAACAAATAGATAAGATATATCAAGCAACGTATTCATTACATTTTGCAAAATAATTACACACCTGGGGGAGAAAAACCTCGGCTATATATAAAACAATTTGCTGATACCAACCTTTTTGCCTTTCTCGTACACCAAGGTGTTCCGAAAGGCTATGAAATCACTTGAAAAACACAATTTCGTTCCAAGACCCGAAAAGACGAATGGCATATATCAATTGACTTAGACACATACACAATACACATACCAATAGACTTAGACACATCTCAGCGGGCAACCTTTCTCGCCTCTACCCAAGTAGCATTTCTTGTTTTATTGCACTCTATTAGTGGTTTTTGAGATCAATTTTATAAAACCGTCAATAAAATTAATAGCTCCAGCACAACCTTTTGATAACCGCTATAAGATCGTCTTCCAGCATAGTGGACTACTCTTGATAAGGTTTATAAGGCATGTTTGAGAATCACAATAAAACTGTCTTAAAACATTTTGTAAGAAAGCCCCATACTCTACAAAAGGTTCTCATGGCCTCTTCAAGAGTAATATTGTGTTCAAGCAGTTTTTTACGCTTTGGTGAAAATCAGTTATAAATCCAATTTAATTTTCATTGCTTCAAAGAAACCGCCATAAATTAGCTTGTTGTTGTTCTGGTCTGCTGAAACTTTTTTTTTTTCATATGGAAATCTTTAGCGGAAAAAATAGGTTTGAGTGTTGGTGTCAAGATCACCATGCCATGAATGCACCATGCCGGCATCTCCACTCGCACTGCCTCAAATCTTGGGCAGTCGAAAACCACGGCATTTCGTCCACGTTGCCACACTCCGGACAGAGGGGTGACGTTGCGTGTCCGAAGCGATGCAGGTACTTCCTGAAGCAGCCATGACCAGACAGGAACTGCGTCAAGTGGAAGTTGACTTCTCCATGCTTCCTGTTCACCCAGGTCGAAAGAACCGGTATTAGCCTGTGTGTCCATCTACCGTTATCCACTGCGTCCCACTCCTGCTGCCACGTAGCCATCGACTCCGTTCTCACCAATGTCCGTACTCCTATGGTTTCTCTTCACATATAGCACTCGGTGTCCTCCGCCAAGGTGATGATGACGATGGGTATCATACCGGCGATAACGCATACTGCTTCCGTCGAAATTGTTCTGAACGCACTCACGCAATTTTCTTTAGTTCTTCTTCGTTTTCAGCGCTGCATCGCAGGCTGGACCTCCGTACCTCAGTATCGACGACGCTACACTAGCCAGAAGACGCCTCTTGCTGCTGCTTGGTCCAGAGTTGTTCGGCATCATTCTAGCCATCGCATTGATGGCCTTCGCCGCCTTCACACATGCCTAGTCGACCTGGCTATAGAAGTTTATCCGGTCATCGAGTATCACTCCAAGATACTTCAGCACGCGCTTTGATGCTATGGCGTTCTCCCCGACGGTAATTTCTGCCCGCTGAACAGCTTTACAGTTACTGACCAATAGCACTTCCGTTTTGTGGTGGGCTATCTGCAGCTTCGCTCCTTGCATCTAGTTGGAAACCGTGTCGAGCGCCTCGGTTGCCAGCATTTCTACCTCTTCTAGCGTCTCGCCTACTACCGCCAACACGACGTCGTCCGCAAATCCTACGATCTCAACTCCTTTGGGCAACTTCAGCGTTAGCACGCCGTTGTACATCACGTTCCAGAGCGTTGGGCCAAGGATGGAGCCTTGTGGCACACCCGCCGTGATCCGGATTGATTTCTCTCCCATGTCCGTCTCGTAGACTAGAACCCGGTTCTGGAAGTAACTCCTTATAATGCTACACAGGGAATCAGGAACCCTGATTCCATGCAGTGCTTCGGCGATGGCGTCCCAGCTGGCGCTGTTCTTCACGTCAATCGTTATCACGGCGCAATATCGATCTCCTCTTCGCTTCTGTTTGGACGCTTTCTCGCATTCTCGAACACTGTCCGAATTGCATCCACCGTTGATCTCCCTTTCCGGAATCCAAACTGCCTCAACGACAATCCGTGCTCACTCTCCGTGCTTTTCGTTAGCCTGTTGAGGATGATCTTCTCCAATAGCTTTTCGACTGTATCCAGCAAGCATTTAAGCCTATACGATGCTGGATCCCCCGGCGGTTTTCCGGGCTTCGGCAGCAGCACTAGCTTCTGTATCTTCCATCGGTCCAGGAAGTGACCTTCATTCAGACACTTCTGCAGCACTATCCTGAAAATGTCCGGGAACGCCTGTATCGCCGCCTTCAACGCCACGTTGGGGATTCCATCCGGACCGGGAGCTTTCTTCGTCTTCAGCATTTTCGCCACTGCTACGAGTTCCTCGTTGGAGACTTGTCTACCTTCGGTGTTGTCTACCTCTGCTTCGCCGTGCTGAGCACCAATGCTACCGACGTGCCAGGAAGGCAGCTCCCACACCTGGACCCTACCTATCGACCCATCAACTCATGAACCGGGGACCAACGGCTTTACTTCCCATCCGAAGGAAGGCGTGATCAGAGATGTTATGCCTCAGAACATTCCGGCGGCGCCGACTGGTATTGAAGCCAGGCCTGCTGGGGTGAGAGGTAATCACGCTTACCACTACACCACCGGCGCCGTTAAATTCACTTTTTTGATTGATATCTTTCGTTACGAATAAATGTTTTGAATCTATTGTATTATTTTGAGTTTAATTTTGACTTTACCAGACCGTGGTAGTCAAATGCTGAACATTGTCGAAGTTGTTTGTTTTTTTTTAAGCTGATACACTTTTCTACAATTAAGTTTTGGAGTTCGTTTGCCTTTGGATTACCGTGCCTTTACAATAGTTTGGTTAGTTTGCTCGTGTAGGTTTTGTTCTAGTGAAACATCAGTTCTGAGATAACTGTTTGGACTGCCCTCAAGTGGTAGTCTCATGCCGGGTATTTGAACTGAGTTAACGCCCTACAAACAATTTGAGTTGATCAAAAGCTGAATAAGCCATTTTTTAGCTGAAGAAGCTTATTTTTGCCTGAATAAGCTCTTATTCAACATGCAATGTTTGTTGGGCGGTCCTTCTTTTGGGAAGGTGGCGCTTAAGCCGTTTGCTTTAAGGAACAGAACGGAACGTTACAAACAAAAGGATCAAGTTGCACCATCTTCTATACACATTTTATAACGGTTCCCGTTTTGGGCAAAGTTGTTCAGATGAACAAGATCTTTTTTATTGTAAAGAGTTTAGCTTGTTATTAATTGGATGTGCTACTGTGACAATAATTTTGAGCTGTTTGCCCAAACTTAAAATTTGGACTAGATAGAAGGTTCCCGTCTTCGGCCAAGCTCTTCATATTGACAAGACTTACCCGTAGTTAGTTCAAAATTCACTCACAAGGCAGCGTTAGGGTGACTTTAATTTTAATTTGTTTGTTCTATCTTAGTTTATAGATTAGATCGAAGGTTCCCGTCTTAAGTAAAGTTGTTCAGATGGTCAAGATCTATTTTCAAGTAAAAGTTCAGTTCAGAATTCACTCACCAGTCTACCCTAGCGTGACATTTATTTTGAATTATTTTACCTCAGATGGACTAGGTTTCCGTCTTGAGTAAAGTTGTTCAGATGGACAAGACCTATTTTGTGATAAAAGTTGAGCACAGAATTCACTCACCAGCTGGCGCTCGTATAACATTAATTTTGAATTATTTGGCATAACTTAACATCTTAATTAGATAAAAGACTCCCGTCATCGGCAAAGTTGTTCAAATAGACTTGACCTATTGTACGGTAAACAGTTTAGCTGAGAATTTACTCATCAGTTCACACTGTTGCTTCACGTTGTTTCCAGCTTTTTGGTTTCACTTGGTTCGCAGTTTTTAAGATGAACTAAAACAATTATATGGTAATCATCATAGTTAAAAATTCACTCGACAGAGATCGATGGAGCTTAACTTAAGTTTATATTTTTTGCATTTATTTGAAATTTTAACTAATAGGAAAATCGCTTTTTTCAGCAATCTTGGTCAGCCCATTAGCTGCCAACTCTGTTTAGAAGATTTATGTCATCAACATTTAGAAAGAAAAACGCAATTCAATTCAAGCTGGCGTTTATTTCAAAATGTTTTCTTAAAAATAATATACGGTTCATATCAGTCAATTTTGATCATCAATAGTCTAGGATAGGTCTTGTTCATTTGAACAATTTTGCCCAAGACGGAAACCTTCGGTCTAATCTATAAGCTAAGTTAGAACAAACAAATTAAAATGAATGTCACCCTAACGCTGCCTTGTGAGTGAATTTTGAACTAACTACGGATAAGTCTTGTCAATATGAAGAGCTTGGCCGAAGACGGGAACCTTCTATCTAGTCAAGGTGCTAAGCTATTGCAAACAATTAAAAATTAAAATTCCGCTAGCGCAGCCTGCTGAGTGAATTTTGAACCAAACTATTTACCTTAGGTATGTCTTTTCCATTTTAACAACTTTACCGAAGACGGAAATTTTATATTTAGTCCATTTGTTAATTTACGACAAACAACGAAAGATTAATGTCACACTAGCGCCACCTGGTGAGTGATTTCTGAACTAGACTTTAGGATAGGTCTTGTACTTATGAACAACTTTACCCAAGACGGAAACCATCTATCTAGTTCATATGTTAAGTTAGGGCAAATAATTCAAAATTAATGTAACACTAGCGCTGCCGGGTGGCCTTTGATCTAGTCCATGTGTTAAGTTACACACTTAGAAAAGTTCATGTAAATTAAGGTGCTCTGAGAGTGACCTATACTAGCGTCAATTTGACATAAATTGGAGTAATAACAGACGCGAAATATAGCTCAATCAAACGTACTTTTCGTCGAGCAACGAACTTTTCAGTCTCAGAGCACTTATATTCTACATGTTTATGTACGTCTCATCTTTCATGTCAAAGACGAATTCTGTCGCGTGTAAAATTAATTATTTCTAGGTGTGTAGGGCAATCAATGAAAAAATAATATCACAGTAGCATAGCGCCTGATGAGCTAATTTTGAGCTGAACTTTTTACCATATTATGGGTCTTGTCCATCTGAACATTTTCTCCGAAGACGTGAGCCTTCTATGTAGTCAAGATATTTAGTCACACACTTAGAAAAAATTATATAAATTTAGGTGCTCTGTGACTGACATATAGGAGCGTAAATTTTGATATAAAATGGAGTCATAATAGATGCGAAATTCAGCTCAATCAAAAGTACTTTCGAATTTTTCAATCTCGGAGCACTTAATTTTACATGACATGTTTGTAAAATCTTCTTCTTTATGTCAAAGATGGATTCCATCACGTGTAAGATTAGGTATTTCTAAGTGATTATTCAAGATATTAAGTTAGGGCAAACAATTCAAAATTAATGTCGGACCAGCACCGCCTGCTGAGTGAATTCTGACCTAATCTCTTCCTTAAGACAGGTCTTGTCCATCTGAACAACTTTGCTGAAGACGGGAACCATCGATATGAGCAGGATTTGTAAATAGCGTTATATAATGTGTTTATAAGATGGCGCAACTTGATCATTTCATTTGGGATCTCGTGATATAAATATCTCTAACATCAAAATATGCCACTTCATGTGTATATTTTTACAATGACCCCTCCCTATGAAAGATCCGCTTTCTTAAATAAACTTTGATAATTTAAACTGAAAGTATATTAAACTTACTTTACAAAACATTTGAGATTTCAAAAATCCGTTATACCTTCACTGAGATATGACAATTTGATGTTGGATGCAAAAAATGTATGTTTTTTTTTTGGCACCGACGATGGGTTAAATACCTGCTTTGTAAAAACGGCAGAAAAACACAATGTTTGGTGTAAACTATTTTATATGCTGAACATACGTGGACAATATGGGTTTTTACACTTAAAAAAAAAACAATGAAATTTGTAACAATCTCGATTGGTTGGAATTTAGGAAAATTATGGAATTAACGCTAAATTCGGAATTTGCTTGTTTTTTTACGCGGAATTCGGAGTTTACGCGGATTTCATAACTCATATAATTTTATCTACAAACTACAATATGCATCTCATATATCTTCAAAGGGTACATTTTTTAGAGCGCTCTGGAAATTAAGTCCGCCGCTTCCAGATAGGCTATTGTCTAAGGCCCCAAAAGTTTGAACGGATCTTCCTGCGGAACATCTGGTGACCACTCGGAGCCGATGAGCAGCTAATATATCGAAAATCACCGTTTTACTACATTACGTATAGTTGCAAAGAAAAATCAAGGCCTACTTTGAACAAATTTACACAGCAATCAATTTTACAGATGTTCCTTATCTTTCGGTGGGCAATCTGATGACCACTCGAAGCCAATGACCAGCAAGTTTTTTCTACATCTCGAAAGTAGCAGAGAAAAATCATTGCCTAGTTTGATCAAATTTACGCAGCAATCAATCTTACGGATGTTCCAAATCTTCCGGTGGGTCGTCCGGGGACCACTTGGAATCAATGACGAGCTACATCGGTTGATGAAAATAAATAAACAAAGTGCAATAATGATATATTAGCTCATCATCATTTAAGTACATTTCATATAGTTGCAGATAAAAAGCAAGACCTGCTTTGATCAAATTCACATATCAATCACTTTTACGGATGTTTCGAATTTGGTTAACATTTAGAACCAATGGCCAGCTAATATATCAAAAATCACAAGTTTACTACATTCCATATACACACTTAGAAATTCCTGATTTTACACGTGACGAAATCCATCTTTGACATAAAGGATGACACATAAACAAACATGTCATGTAAAATTAAGTGCTCCGAAACTGAAAAGTTCGCTGCTCGACGAAAAGTACGTTTGATTGAGCTGATTTTCGCGTCTATTATGACTAAATTTTATGTCGAAATTGACGCTCGTATATGTCAGTCTCAAAACACCTAAATTTACATGAACTTTTCTAAGTGTGTAGTATCTGAATTAGACCTGTGCGCTGGTCCATTAATCGGCAGCGGCGTACTTCGGCGTATCACTATGGTGGCTGTCAAAATGTCACATATCAAATAATTTTCTAATTGAATCGAAAATTTTGTATTTCTGTATATGACTTTTCACTATCATTTTCTTTATCCTACCGATTCGATTGTGGTGGTGTGAATTCTACTCCAACAGTTTCAGTGAGATTGACGCGCCTTTCTTAACAAACCATCCTGTAGGAAGCTTAATAAGTATTGCGAATTGCGTTAATCGATTTGTTGGATCATATCGTTGGAAGGAGATTCTTAAATTTCCGTGAATTTCGCGTAAGTGTCACTACTTACGGGTCCGCCCCTCCGTTTTTGGCCCTTCATACAGCGATATTGTGAATTCAGGTCAGTAGCTCAAATTGATCTTGCTATTAAGTGGAGCTGCATACAAGACAAGATCTTTGAAGGGATGGTGGCTACCTTACATACATATACACATACATACATGACTTTTTGGCGTTTAAATACCTTCTATACCTATTTTCCGGGGATCTTTTAAGAAACATTGCTAGTTCAATGTCTGAACTAGCAACGCTGCATGATAAATCTATAAACATTGATTGAAGATGTATTCAAAATTAGCACAAATTCATCTGGCCCCGGGGTGCATCTTAGCCCATCTTACCCTACATTTGTACACGGCAAACGAATCTGACTCATATTTGCGTCCCGTTCACTCAAATTCGCTAAACCATAGGTCACCATAGAATGAATAATTTTTTTCTCGAATGTGAGTAAATATCACTCATATTTGAGTGATATTCTCTAATATAAATGACATTTTTTTTCCTCTGTTCGGAACCTAACACCACTGCGACCAGTAATTTGATCTATTGTACACGCAAACCAAAAATCTATAACAATGAATGTTAGTTCCGTTTCCTATCATCCTCTGTTCATGAACATCGCAACGAATGTTAGAAATTGACCATGCAGGCGATGTAATGGTTTTTTGTCTTTTTATTTCGTGTTCTTTCTACGCTTTCGACTATACCAGTAAGCTTGTAGAACGACGCACATTATAGAACATTGTAGAACGACGCACACACTTGCCTCGAATATCTCCAGCAGAAAAAGCATACGAAGTCGAGTATGCGAGAAAATGAGCGCTTCATATTTGCTTTTAGGCTATCCATATACAGAAGCATGGAGAGAGCAGTCGAAAAAGCACAGGTTTGATAATCGCAACGTTCGTGGTTCGAGTCCAGTCGGCAACCTTTTTCCTATTTTTTTCGACATAACTAATTTGCCTCACTAATACACTCTACATTTTCGGTCTCCAATTTTCTTGCATTGGACCGCAGCTAGGTATATCGCATCCTCGGTTCATGCGGTCTCCACTAACATCCTCTGATGATGAATCCCACATAATTGTAAGCGAATCTTACATCCCCCGGTTGGGTGTAGTATATCCCGTGTCCTTAGTTTAGTGCATGCCGTATTACTTCATCACATTTGAGAAATATACAGTTCAAAGGCGCAGCATATACAGGGTGCGTGACGAATTTTTGCAGTAAATGGCATATTTGAGAAAAAATACACCAGTTAGTTATTCTAGCAATGAATTTTGTGCGATTTATTGTCTTTCGTAACATATGGAAGTTGTAAGTAAATTTATTTAAAAAAAATGCCTTCCCTTTCGACGACTGTAGTTAGACGCTTCCGGAAACTGCAGTATGCACATTTTAAAATGTTTCGATCCATAGATGTCATCACTGCCTTGATTTTAGCTTTTAGCGACTTAAGTGTGGTGTGAGGGGTTCTATTGGTATCCCGTTGGACGACGCCCTATACAAAATAATCCAACGGATTGATATCGGGACTGCTTGGGGGCCAAATTTTTTCCTCCCAAATTTACGAAATATTTTCCGTAAGCCATTTCTGTGCTTTATTAGCAGTATGAGCAGGTGCTCCGTCTTATCACTTTCCCAAGCCTTTTTTAATATTATACACTGTTCTTTCAGGCACATTTACCGACCGAATTATTTCTTTCATGCATACTCCGGCGCGCAACAAAGCGACAACGGCTGACAGATTGCTCTCTTGTTTCGACATCTTTACGTTTACTCAACATTGTTTGTTTAAATCTTACACCTAACAGTATAAAAGTACAGTCCAAAGGCGCACCCCTTTGTCAGTCAAAATTGGATTCCTTAGCAACAAAAATAAGCAATGAAACCGATAATAACCATGCATCAGAACCCTAGCACTTCAAACTATAGAACAACGAATAGAAGATTAGGAATCACATAGATGAAGACTAACTAACTTATTTCTTCCTTGTTTCACGATCATCCTCGGTCCAGGCAACCCGAGGACTTATTACTATCAACAAGGCATAAAAAGTAACAAGGGCTAAGATGTGTTCCTTTGATTACTGAAAAATCCTGTTCTCCTAGTTTGAAGAAATCAAGACTAGGAATCGGTGGTACATCTTACATCCCGTACCACGAAAAGGTGATCTACCCACGTTACGGAGCAAATGACAGTTACTCACTAGGGGCATACCACTTTAAACTTTGTATTTCTCTTGACATACATCTTTAAAAATACTTAAGAAATACTAATGTTTGGATTATTATAAACTTTATATGATATTAACATTTTTTCAATAACCAGTATTATTTGAACTTCACACACCCCTCACCATTCCTTTCCAACTGGTAAGGAGAGATGATCAACTCGATTCGTACCTTCCTCAAAGTTGTCCTTGCTCGCTTTGTACTCTCTATATACAATTTTCACACTGCCGTACTCTAACGGAACTATCAACTCTAAATTTTCATCTCCTCATCTATCGCATAAAATAACAACTTTAAGTCTGTTATTTGACGCTCAGCATCTTCAACTATGTAAATCGTTAAGTGAGGTTAACGATTTACATAGTTGAAGATGCTAAGCGTAACATAAACATAAATAGTTAAAGTAAATTTATCTTACTGATTTGAAATGTTCTCGACATTCATTAGCATAGAGTGAATGTGCTTAAAGAACACTGAGTAGAGAGTAGGCAAAACTCTCGCGTAAGAAGTGACAAAGCCAGTAAGAATAATAAGGAACATTATGACTCTATTCATGTTATTTGCATAAATGCTCAATGTTTGTGATGATATTGTCAGTCCGGCTACACTAAACACTAGTCAAGATTACGACATGAACTAGCCAATGAGCTAAAAATCTATCTAATAAACCTTTGAAAAAAAAAACCAACTCTCAATAC